>NW_024396031.1:0-13681 GCF_016617805.1 Bactrocera tryoni
TAGCCGCTGTCTTTTAATTCGCTGAACTATGTCAATGTCGCCGTATATCTCGTACAGCTCATCGTTCCATCGAATGCGATATTCGCCGTAATTGGCCTAATGCGCAAAGGACCATAAATCTTTCGCAGAATTTTTCTCTCGAAAACTGGTAACGTCGACTCATCCGTTGTTGACATCGTCCAAGACTCTTCACCATGCAGCAGGACGGGAATTATGAGTGACTTATAGAGTTTGGTTTTTGTTTGTCGAGAGAGGACTTTGCTTCTCAATTGCCTACTCAGTCCGAAGTAGCACCTGTTGGCAAGAGTTATCCTGCGTTGGATTTCTAGGCTGGCATTGTTGGTGGTGTTTACGCTGGTTCCAAGATAGACGAAATTATCTACGACTTCAAAGTTATGACTGTCAACAGTGACGTGAGAGCCAAGTCGCGAGTGCGACGATTGTTTGTTTGATGACAGGAGATATTTCGTCTTGCCCTCGTTTACTGCCAGACCCATTTTCTGTGCTTCCTTGTCCAGCCTGGAGAAAGCAGAACTAACGGCGCGGGTGTTGAGGCCGATGATATCAATATCATCGGCATACGCCATAACAGCTGTACACTCTTATAGAAGATGGTACCTTCTCTTTTTAGTTATGCGGCTCGAACTATTTTCTCAAAAGCAGGGTTGAAAAAGTCGCACGATAGGAATCGCCTTGTCTGAAACCTCGTTTGGTATCGAACGGCTCGGAGAGGTCCTTCCCGATCCTGACGGAGCTTTTGGTGTTACTCAACGTCAGTTTACACAGCCGTATTAGTTTTGCGGGGATACCAAATTCAGACATCGCGGCATAAAGGCAGCTCTTTTCGTGCTGTCGAAAGCAGCTTGGAAATCGACGAAGAGGTGGTGTGTGTCGATTCTCCTTTCACGGGTCTTTTCCAAGATTTGGCGCATGATGAATATCTGGTCGATTGTTGATTTGCCAGGTCTAAAGCCACACTGATAAGGTCCAATCAGTTTGTTGACGGTGGGCTTTAATCTTTCACACAATACGCTCGATAGAACCTTATATGCGATGTTGAGGAGGCTAATCCCACGGTAGTTGGCGCAGATTGATAGTCTACTATTACTCCTAGATATTTTAGGTGTGGCTGTGAGTGAATCTCGCACTCCCCTATGGTCAGAGATATACTTTCCTCTACTTTTCTTGTACTTATGAGCAATACTTCAGTCTTTTGCTCAGCCAGTTCTAAACTCATTGAGGAGAACCATTGGCGCAAACCGTTTATGCACTCATTACATTTGCTCCGGAGGTCGTCGAGGTGTTTAGCCACTGCTACCACAATAAGGTCGTCTGCGTATGCAACTAATTTAATAGCTTTCGGTTGGTGTCTCCTTAGCACCCCATCATACATTATGTTCCATAGAAGGGGGCCTAGTACCGAGCCTTGCGGTACTCCACTCGAAATTGAGTAGCTCTTAGTGCCTTCATCTGTATCGTATAGTAGTCGCCTGTTTTTAAAATAATTCATGACAATTTCCATAAGATATTGAGGAGCACGTATTTCATATAGAGCTTTGATTATGTTTGCCCACTTTGCTGAGTTAAAGGCATTCTTCACATCCAGGGTGATCAGCGCACAATATTTTTTCGTTCCGCCTTTCCATCGCTTGCCACTTACTGCGCATTTCGCAGTGTCAACGACATCGTATAGTGCGTCAATGGTGGACCTCTTTTTCATAAAGCCGTATTGTCTTTCTGATAATCCGCCGGCTTTCTGGATTGCTAATTCCAAGCGGTTTCTTACTATGCTTTCAGTAGTTTTGCCAATAGTGTCAAGCATGCACAGAGGTCGATATGAAGATCGTTCCTCCGGAGAAGCTTTTTTGGTTTAGGAAGTAGAACCAATCGCAGGACTCTCCATGGGTCGGCAAATATTCCTTCTTTTAAGCACTCATTGTACATTTTTACGAATAAATTAGGTTTCAGTTTCATGGCTTCTTTTAGGGCTCTGTTTGGAATGCCATCTAATCCCTGCTTTTAATTTTTCCGGCTATGCCCAATATTTCTTCTTCACTAACTAGCCGTGGTGGCTCTATGACTTCGGTTTGAGGCTTAGCATAAGAAATACTGTAGTGTTTTGGAAACAGAGTTTCGACGACATTTCTCATAAAGGATGCGCTTTTGGGTGGTTGTGCTTTATTTTTGAATTTTGACATACAGATTTTGTATGCTGTTCCCCAGGGGTCTTCGTTTGCTTCCTCACAGAGTTTTTCAAAACACTTCTTTTTACTACGACAAATGGCTGACTTTAGAAGCTTCTTTTGACTTTTAAATATAATCTTAAGACTGCTTTCATTTTCTTCGCTCCGATTACGTTGTAGGCGGCGTCTAGCTGAGTTGCAGAGTTTTCTGAGCCCAGCTATTTCTTCATTCCACCAATACACTGGCCTTCGGTTGTTCTGGTGTGCTGTCCTACACATGGTTGCGTCGCAAGCTGTGGACAATTTTTTTCGCACTGCGGATACCAAGTGCGCGGCGTCTTTGCCTTGTATATTTTCTGAACTCCAGACCATCTCACAAAGTTCGGCATCAAAGTCTTTTTGTTTCCAAGTTCGTTTTTGGCATGTGCTCCTGCTGCGGCGTTCCCTCCCTCCGGCATATGAGACTTCGGCAATAATAGCCATGTGGTCACTATTTGTAAATGTGTCAGACACCGCCCACTTAATGTGCCTACTAAGGGCGTCGTTGGCGAACATGAGATCGATTATGGAGCCTTTGTTACCTTTTTGAAATGTATTTTGCGTTCCGCTATTCAGGATCGTAAGATTCGTTTGGCCGAGGAATTCAAGTAGTAGACGCCCACGGTGGCTTTGTGCGCCTACTACCCCAAGCGGTCGACCACGCATTGAAGTCGCCTGCGATTATAATTGGGGGATTTTCCTCTGGTTTCTAGCGCAAGTTCCAGGAGGAAGTCTTCAAAATCGTTAATTGAAACACTGGGAGGAGCATAGCAGCTAACAAAGTAAATACCTCGTATATTTGCCCATGTGAAAAAATTATGCCCTTCGGAGCGAGACATAAATGGTTGCCCTTTACATGACCATATTGCAGCCTTTCCAGATATGTCTGTAGTCCAGGTGCTTTCCGAACGCTGGGAGTATTGCTCGCTTAGTAAGGCGACATCAATGTTTTCTTCAAATGTTGTCTGTTCAAGCAGATCTTGTGCTGCAGCGCAGTGATTTAGATTTAATTGACATATGTCAGTGAGTGTGTGTTTGCATGCAAATATATCTCTTGATCCGGGAATCCATATCAGTTTCGGAAATCCGCTTGCTGGCCAACACATGTTATTTTATTTTGTTAAAATTAAAATAAAATCCCGTTGTCTTAGTTAGACAAATGTTTACATTGATGTTGACCAATCAGCTGGCATACCAAAGCAAAGGGCTTGAAGTTAAGCTGAACCGTTATTAATATACCAAACAATGCCTTGAAGGGTACAATAAATTTGTGGCGCAGCTATGCGTAGGGATCTTTAGTGTGAAGACGGGTGACAAGAGCAAATATCAATCAATTTTGGGTTTGATTGCTTAGCATGGTAGGTGATGAAATCGGTTATGAAGCCACCGCTCCATGCGATAGTATTGGTTTCTGACGTTTCCTATTGGATGCTACAAAATTCTTAGCAAGCTTAATGTTCATGATATAACAACAGTAGAGTTACCACCAAAGCAACATGACATATGTTTCGGTTAAAGGGTTTTTCGGGTTCTTGTGCAACAAGGTATATACTACATATTTGTCTGTTTACTACTTTAAGTTAATCATATTGGCTATTAAAAATTTTGACTCAAACTCGAACAGAGAGCAACCTGTTTGCGCCGGTTTATATACACAAACTATTTGACAAGTACAAATATTAACAAGTATCTTATTCAATAAAATTCGAAGAAAATGTGAATATAGAAATACTTTAAATCTATCACACTGACACGCCTCTTCCGACTAAACCATTTGTCTACATAAAAAAACTAAATCCACATCCTGAAAACTTAACCGAAAGGAAAGAGACCGAAGGAAATTCAAGTTGAGAAGCAAAACAAAAAAATCAAACTGAAATTTCAGACCAGCAAGTGAGAGAGGTCAAAAGTGTGTTGAGAAGTGTAAGTGTATAAAAAGAGATATAGGTATGTGAATGTGTGTGTGTCCGTTCACATCATTTGTAATCTTAGATGTCAAGTGAGCAAGGCAAGTGTTAACTTTAAATGGATTGGCCGAGTCAAACGCACGGAAGGAATAAGCAAACGTTGGTGAGACACAGCGTTAGCAACTTGAAGACTCATCCTAAGTCGAAATTCTTCCATATAATTTATCTAGAAAAAAAGAGTAAATAAGAGTCGTTTGGTCGAAGGCGTTGTGTACCATTTGATTGAGCACATGATTATGTGGGTGCATGAATAATTGAAGAATTGATTTCGTGAGCGTTTCATTGACCCTTATGCTGTGAGATTTATTAGCAAAGAGCAAGAGATGAGCAAAGTTGGTGTATAGTCTAAAGAATTGCTTGCAATTTATATCCTGATGACGGACATTCGATGTGCAAGCGATTCTTAAGAGCTTTAAAATGAGGGAGAGGAAAAAATTTTCCTATTTAAAGAATTTTTCAACAAAATTGCAGAAATTTAAGTAGCTATTCACTTTTGGTCGTTGTATTACATTCAGCCTTGCAGTGCTGGTGAACAGAGCTCAGATTCGCCTTACTTTACACATTACTGCTCAAGTGAAGTGCGTGCTTAATCTTAATAACACTCAGAAATATTATTTCCGTAGCCAACGACACAAGACATATCGCTAAGTAAACACATACTCACAGCTTAATTCACAAAACTCTCTATTTTCGTCCAAAGTTCTATTGTGATTTCAGGAGAAAGCATTTCGAAACATCACTGGGAATAAAGACATAACTGATTTTTTGTTATTTACTTTCCTTAAACGCTGGTTGCCACAAAGAATCTGCAAAAGGTCTCACTCATGGGGTTCGTTTCTCTGATTTTGAGTAGAATATCATCGGCTTCTAAGCAGGTCGCCAGTAACTGGCCGTGATTTTATAATCAAAGGGAATGTTACTAGTTATACTCTTGAAACCAGTTGCTACAGAGTATTATACTTTTGTTGACCTTACGGTTATACATATCATCTATAAATAATCGAGATAGATAAAAAAGAGTTATATATATATATTAGGCCGGGTCGATTTGTGAGGAGGCAAAAAAATCGCCCATTGCTGTATGAAAATCATATTCTAGGAATCAAAATAAGAAACTTTGCCGAAGGAACCATACCTCTCAAACGAATTCTGGTGTCCCCTAATTTGGGTCGAACTTTTGGGTAGGGGCAAATTTTGAAATAGAATTGAAATTACCATTTCATTCTTATTACCTCTGAAAGTGAGGAGAACTAAAGCAATAACCACTATGGTATTTCAAAAAAAATAATAAGTGATGTGACCATTCCAAATCAAAAAGTTTACAATGAATCCACCATCACTCTACACCGCAAGATGAAGCAACTTCATTAACAACTATCGAAAACCCAATGAATCATATACCCAAGCATGATGTTACTGTTTTTGGTGTGTCTACTGATTTGACTGATCTTAATTTACCAACCCATCTGGATATCTTGAGATATTATTTTTACCTCAAGCGAACGTGCTAAAACAGAACAAAAAAAAAGTTTTCCCATAAATCATTCACTATTCAAGTACAAGATAAGTTGGTGGAACTTGGGAAAAACTTGGTATGGAAAAAATGCCGAAAAAAAAAGTGTATGTAATAAATTGAATAAATTGTTTTGACATACTTGAATAGCAAATCAAGAGAAGAAACAACACCCAACAATTTACAGAATATGCAAAATCTCTGGAAACAATTTTTTTACATTGGAAGATGTAAATGCGATTTGAAGGCAGCTCCATGTGCATGCGGCTGGGTTCCCGAACGCCTCAAAGAGTTCATGCACGATCAACATAATCAGAGAAGACTAACAATGAATGCATTTATGATGGAAACTGAAAAGCAAGGAGCAACGTCTATGTCATCAATGCCAACATACCAAGATCCCGATGATTCAACATACGCACCGCCACCGGTTCAAGAAGATATGGATAGAAGCACAAGTTCACAATACACAGAGAGATACGATTGTTTTAACTTTGCCTCGGTATGTGACAGATTTGGTGTGCCTGACAGAGTAGCATCAGCATTGGGAACCGCTCTTTTGCAAGATTTTAAAATTAAAGATAAGCATGGGAAACCTCTCATCATGGATAAATCGAAAGTTCGCAGAGAGTTTTCATTCGATGGCAGAAAAGATGATACTTTAACGATAGATAAAATTGATGAGAAGTATCATACTAGGATGGTAAAAGAACCTCATCTTATTATTTTGAGAGAACCCAATTCTGAATTGATTGGTTACGTAAGACTGGAACATGAAACCGCTGAATACAAAACAACCAAATTAAATGGTTTTTTCAACGATAAAAATATATCACTGGATACATTAATTGGAATATGCACTGACGGTGAGCCAACAAACACTGGCCCACACGGTGGTATTATACGACGATTCGAATTGCTGTTAAAAAGACTATTGTATTGGTTTGTTTGCCTTCTACACTTCAACGAACTTCCGTTTCGGCATTTGTTTGAAGCTTTGGATAAATCAACCAGCACTGGACCAAGATCGGCAACCGGAAAACTGAGCCGTCAAATCGAAACTTGTGAAGAAAAGCGCGACTGTGCCATCAAGAAAATTCTACGCAATCGAACCGATGTTGACGAGCCAATGGAACTTAGAGTTTATAAAAAACCAGATATAAACGTTAATTGCACAAATTATACGGAAATGATCAATTTGAAGGATATAAATATCGTATTTGAACCACCATTCACGCGAAGCATTCCATATTCCGTACGATACATTGAAAGAATATTTAAATCAAGATGATCCACCATTTAATGATCCAAAATTCCATCACACACACAAGGAACGGAACGACATGTTCAATTGCTAGCTAGCGTTTCCAAACGGGTTATACCGGAAAATGTAGAGGCTGTTATGGCGACGACATTAGAGAGCCGTGCGAAATTGCCCAGACTTGAAAGTAAAAAAGACTTCAAACAATAATTTTTTTTTAGTTTCTTTTCTATAACTCACTTAAATTATTTTTTTCATCTACATATGTTCTGACTAAATAAATTTCTTAAGAAAAAAAAATAGATATTATTATAAATAAATTAATAAAAATAAAGAAAAAACATAGCCATTTAGCTTATTTTGTCATGTAAATCACCAAAAATGGTGATTTTTTGAAATGATTGTATGGGGAACCCCCCAGGGGAGTTCCAGGGGGTGTGCAACTAGCATGGGTGGATTGGCCGTCCAAAGTTAGTGGGGGTCAGTCATACATTTGGACTCGATCGGAGCACTCTAAATGGGTCAAAGTGAGATTTTTCAAAATTTGCCCCTACCCAAAAGTTCGACCCAAATTGGGGGACATCAAAATTCGTTTTAGAGGTATGGTTCCTTCGGCAAAGTTTCTTATTTTGATCCCTAGAATATGATTTTCATAGAGCAATGGGCGATTTTTAAATCGACCCGCCCTAATATATATATACATAAATGATCAGCATGTCGAGAAAAGTTGAAATCCGCTTGACTGTCTGTCTATCAGTCCGTCCGTCCGTATAGGCTGTAACTTGAGCGAAAATTGAGATATCTTAATGAAACTTGGTATGCGGTTCCATAGTACAAAAAAAATTCGAATTCGTAGATGAGCGAAATTGAACCACTGCCACGACCACAAACCGCCGTGAACCGAAAACATATTAAAGGCCATAACTAAGCATGAAATTAAGATATAAAACTGTAATTTAGCACAGTTTGCTTTAGTACGTAGCATTTTTATGTCACATTGTGAAAATAGACGAAATCGGACAACAACCACCCCTACTTCCCATATAGCACAATTTTAAAATCCACTTGATTCGTTCAGTTTCCAGTACACAAATCAGGAAGCAATTGGGTAAACGAGGTTTTCACATGACAGTGTATCTTTGTGTATCAGGATTTTCGAACAACCGGCTGACTTTACTCTATTTGATTGGTTTTACACCTTAAAGTATTTCCCTGCATATGATTCTTCATATGATTCTTGCAAGATGCAAGAGCATAATATGTTCGACTTGCACCCGAACGTAGCCCTTGTTTTAAGTATTACCTTTTGCACTAGTGTGGAATCCTCTAGTATCAGAACTGTGGTCTATTGGAAAAAAATTGGTTAAACTGAATTAAATATTAAATGTTTGTAAATGAAATTTCGATTTCGGCAGAGTTTGTCAAATAAAATATCATCACAACCTAATGTTTTCGAATAAATAGTAAATATTTTTGTATTCGTCTTGGTACTAGGCTCGAAATATTATCAGATTAGGAGACGAATGTTCGTCTGAAAAATGTCTATATGTATATTGAAAGAAGTGAATAAGATTGCTCCGTCAGAATCGGAGAGGACTTCTCCGGCCGTTCGATATTCAACGAGGCTTCAGACAAGGCGGCTCCCTTTCGTGCGACTTCAACCAAAAAAAAATTGTTCGATTTTTGCAATGCTTGATTTTGTGGTGCAAAAAACTGAAATCAAATTTTTTTTGATGAATGATCAATTTTGTGCAAAAAAAAATGGTATAAGTGTGCAATGAGTTCGAGGTGAACCGAGAACGCGTTAAAAACGAACCGTGCTCTGCACGACCATCGATCTTTACCGACGAGAGCCACGTCCAAAAAATTCAGTACTTGGTGCTTGACAATTAGAGACCTCGCTGATAATAACAAAATCACTTTAATGCACCATATCATACTGCATTGGTTCTTCGCGGCTTTTTTTTTATCAAAAACTGCAAACTTTTTTAAATAAAAAATGAGTGTATTGAACATTTGTTTATGGAATGCTAACGGTGTTAACCAACATAAATTGGAACTTATTAGATTTCCGGATTTCCTTTTGTCTGAAACTCATCTTACGAACAAAAACAATTTCTTTATACCGGGATTTAGACTCAATGTTACAAACCACGCAGATGGAAAGACACATGGAGGAATAGCAGTGTTGGTTAGAAAATGGTTAAATCACCACACATTAGAATCTTATGTCACAGCGTAATTACAAGCTACAACAATAACTATAAACAAGTAAGGAAGGGCTAAGTTCGCATGTCACCGAACATTTTATACTCTCGCATGATAAAGTGATAATCGAGATTTCATTTTCCGTCATTTACATATTTTTCAAATACCGTATTTGTGTAAAGTTTTATTCCGCTATCATCATTGGTTCCTAATGTATGTATATATTATACAGAGAAGGCTTCAGATGGAATTCAAAATAGCGTTATATTGGAAGAAGGCGTGGTTGTAAACCGATTTCACCCATATTTCGCACATGTCATCGGGGTGTTAAGAAAATATTATATACCGAATTTCATTGAAATCGGTAAAGTAGTTCCTGAGATATGGTTTTTGGTCCATAAGTGGGCGACGCCACGCCAATTTTTATACTCTCGCAAGAATGTTGCTAAGGAGAGTATTATAGTTTTGTTCACATAACGGTTGTTTGTATGTCCTAAAACTAAAAGAGTCAGATATAGTATTATATATACCAAAGTGATCAGGATGACGAGTAGAGTCGAAATCCGGATGTCTGTCTGTCCGTCCGTCCGTCTGTCCGTCCGTCCGTCCGTGCAAGCTGTAACCTGAGTAAAAATTGAGATATCATGATGAAGCTTGTTACACGTATTCCTTGGCTTCATAAGAAAGTTAAGTTCGAAGATGGGCAAAATCGGCACACTTCCACGCCCACAAAATGGCGGAAACCGAAAACTTATAAAGTGTCATAACTAAGCCATAAATAAAGATATTAAAGTGAAATTTGGCACAAAGGATCGCATTAAGGAGGGGCATATTTGGACGCAAGCCTGGATGCAGCTTCCTTCTGCCATTTCTTCTGTAAAATTTAGTGTTTCTGACGTTTTTTGTTAGTCGGTTAACGCACTTTTAGTGATTTTCAACATAACCTTTGTAGGAGAGGTGGACGTGGTTATTATCCGATTTCTTCCATTTTTCAACCGTATATGGAAATGCCTGAAGGAAACGACTCTATAGAGTTTGGTTGACATAGCTATAGCAGTTTCCGAGATATGCACAAAAAACTTAGTAGGGGGGCGGGGCCACGCCCACTTTTCCAGAAAAATTACGTCCAAATATGCCTCTCCCTAATGCGATCCTGTGTGCCAAATTTCACTTTCATATCTTTATTTTTGGCTTAGTTATGACACTTTATATGTTTTCGGTTCAGTGGGCCGATTTTGCCCATCTTCGAACTTAACCTTCTTATGAAGCCAAGAAATACGTGTACCAAGTTTCATCAGGATATCTCAATTTTTACTCAAGTTACAGCTTGCATGGACGGACGGACAGACGGACGGACGGACAGACAGACATCCGGATTTCAACTCTACTCGTCACTCTGATCACTTTGGTATATATAACCCTATATCTGACTCTTTTAGTTTTAGGACTTACAAGCTACCGTTATGTGAACAAAACTATAATACTCTCCTTAGCAACTTTGTTGCGAGACTATAAAAATCGCTGCGGGGACTTAAATCTGACGGCCATGTACTGCCCACCTCGGCTTAAAATTACAGACATCCAATTCAAAGAATTTTTTGGAACACTAGGCCATAGATTTATAGCAGGTGGAGATTACAATGCAAAGCACACGTATTGGGGCTCACGGCTAATTTATCCGAAAGGACGACAGCTGTATCACACTATTATAAATAGGCACAATAACCTTGACATAATATCTCCTGGTAAGCCGATATATTGGCCTAGTGATCGTAAAAAAATACCAGATTTAATTGATTTTGCTGTAATCAAAAATATAGATAAATCGCTTATAACAGCTGATACAAGTACTGATCTATCTTCTGATCACTCTCCTGTACTAATAAAGTTATGTGAACAACCCATATTCGTTAATCCAAAAGTAGGTTTGACTTCTTATAAAACGAATTGGCTAAAATATAAAAAATACGTGAGTAGCCTCATTAATGTGGAGTACAAAATAAATACAGGTAGAGATATCGACGAAAGTATAGAAGAACTCAATGATATAATAACTAAAGCAGCTGTCTTAGCAACACCAAGCAAAAACTATAAGCCGCTGGGTGCCAGAAAAATTACTAACAGAGATATTCTAAACGAAAAAAGGCGTGCAAGACGTGAATGGCAGATAAATCGCTCCCCTTGCACTCAGCATCAATTGAAATCAGCTGCTCGTAAATTAAAAAAAGCGCTTAAACGTGAGGAAGAGTCCAATACCGAAATGTATATAAAGAAGTTGTGCCCAAATTCAAGCGAGCAAAATTCTCTTTGGAAGCCCAGAGTCCCTGAAGCCACCATTTAACTCCAACATGCCTGTAGGAGACGTGGGTGGAAATTGGGCTCGAAGTGACGAGGAAAAGGCTAATTGCTTTGCAAATCACCTAGAAAAGGTATTTCAACCAAATTGCCCGAAGAACAACTTCGAGTTGTTCAGCTTACCCAACACAGTTAACGAGTCACTCGAGTCGTTTAAGACTTCGCCTTCTGAAATTATGAGAATAATAAAAGAATTTAAACCAAAACAGTCACCAGGACATGATAATATTACCCCAAAAATAGCATTTTGAGTTACCAAATATTACTGTAGAAGTGCTCTCTTTGCTCTTCAATGAAATTCTTAATCTCGGATACTATCCTAATTCATGGAAAAAGTCGCAGATTATTTTGATAGATAAACCTGGGAAAGATTTAACACAGCCGTTTTCATACAGAGCAATCAGTCTTCTACCCTGTCTTTCAAAAATATTTGAAAAAGTGTTACTCTCAAAGTTGTCTCCTTTCCTTCACGAAAATAATATAATACCAATGCATCAATTCGGATTTCGTGAAAAACATAGCAAGATAGAGCAAGTAAATAGAATTACTAACGAAATAAGAAAAGCATTAAGCACAGAGAGTACTGTTCAGCTTTATTTCTAGAAGTGGCTCAAGCGTTTGATAAGGTGTGGCATGAAGGCCTTTTGTATAAGATCAAAAACATTCGACCTTTAGAATTGTATAAAATATTGAAGTCTTATTTAAAAAATAGAAAATTTATGGTAAAAGTGGGAGATTTCATATCTGATGAACGACAGATAAGGGCTGGTGTACCACAGGGCAGTGGTTTAGGCCCAACTCTATAGATCATATATACGACAGATCTTTCAACAGCCAATAATGTATCAACTTCAAGTTTTGCGGATGACACAGCTTTAGTGAGCCGTAACAAATGCAACATAATAGCATCAAGAATATTAGCCGAGCACTTAAGGTCTCTCGAAGAATGGCTAGGCAACTGGCGTATAAATGTGAATGAACAAAAGTGTAAGCATGTTACATTTTTGCTAAGACCTAAAATGTGTCCGGCAGTAAAAATGAACAATATTTTAGTACCCCAAGCGAACGAATTAACTTATCTTGGTATTCACCTAGATAGAAGACTTACGTGGAGAAAACACATATCTAGTAAAATAACTTGCATGACTATAAGAGCTGCAAATTTAAATTGTCTTCTAAATAAAAACTCCAATCTAAGCCAAGACAACAAAGTGATTTATATAATGCGGTCATAAAGCCGATTTGGATGTATGGCATTCAACTGCAGGGTACGACCTGTGCAACTAATATTGATATAATACAAAGGTTCCAATCAAAAATGCTTAGAACAATTACGTATTCACCATGGTACATGCGTAATGAAAATATCCATTAAGACCTTGGTATTTCTAGGGTAAAGAAAAAAAATAGAAGACAGCAGAATTAAATATATATCTAAACTCCGAGATCACCCAAACCCCTTGGCTAAAGCTTTGGTGCATTCCTGCGATCAAACACGACTTAAAAGAAGAGATATGCCTGCGTATTAAAGAGCGACGTATCACCAAACCAGCTCAATCACTTGCTTGAGTCTGTCTAGTTTTTAAATAGATTTAGGATTTTATAACTTATTGTTAGACTTTTAAAACAAAAAGCAGATTCAATAAATAAAAGATATTGCTGCAAAAAAAAACCTGGAATAATATCGACTGTTCAGAAAACTTAAAAAGGTCATATCGGGCACGCCTTTAGCGGACGAAGATTTCCTTTAAGGGAATGAAATTGATTCGGAAGAATAAATACAAAATATACATTTAATTAACAAATTCAAGTTAATTTTTGAAGTTATACTTCTTATACGAGTTCGGAAAAGGTTGCGATAGATTCAGGTTGCGCAACTTTGCTCAATATGAATCTACGCAACCCCTTGCTCAATATGAATCTACGCAACCTTGTCTGCGAAGATGTTCGAGCAGCAAGCGAAGCGGTGACAATCGGCGATCGTTTGTTCGTTTCTTTCGGCACAGCTCGGCTTTTCTACCAACAACACAATGTTGCCATGCTTATGTTGTTGTTGTTTTTGTAGAACAATGTTTCAATTTTTGGTTGGTGTCATATTCAATTAAAAAATCAATTCCGTTGGGATTCGAACCTACGTACATACCTCCTACATGCT
>NW_024396032.1:0-38243 GCF_016617805.1 Bactrocera tryoni
AAATCCATATCGAGTTGCTTCAAATCATTAGCATCAAATATTTAAGTTAATTAACCTTCTTCATCTTACTGAAGTTGACATAAAGCCATAACGGTAGTGCATTTGGAAAATATTCCATAAATTTACATTTAGGTATAAACGGATTTTCTTGCATATACAAATTAAGCAATCCATATCGAGTTGATTTAACTCATTAACTTCACATATTTAAGTTAATTAACCTTCTGCATCTTACAGAAGTTGACACAAAGCCAAACGACAGTGCATTTGGAAAAATTCCAGATTTTTATATTTAGGTATAAAACCGATTTTCTTGTATATACACATTTAGCAATCGATATTCAGTTGCCTCAAATCATTAGCTTCACATATTAAAGTTAATTAACCCTCTACATCTTACTCAAGTTGACATAATGCTATAACTGCAATGCATTTGGAAAAATTACAGAATTTTACATTTAGGTGTAAAACCGATTTTCTTGCATATACACATTTAGAAATCCACAACGAATTGCCTCAAATCAATAGCTTAACATATTAAAGTTTATTAACCCTCTTCATCTTACAGAAGTTGGCATAAAGTTAAAACGGAGGTGCATTTGGAAAATTCCAGAATTTTACATTTAGGTATAAAACCGATTTTCTTGCATGTACACATTTAGAAATCCATATCAAGTTGTCTCAAATCATTAGCTTCACATATTTAAGTTAATTAACCCTCTACATCTTACAGAAGTTGACATAAAGCCAAACGACAGTGCATTTGGAAAAATTCCACAATTTTCCATTTGGTATAAAACCGATTTTCTTGCATATACACATTTAGAAATCCATATCAAGTTGCTTCAAATCAGTAGCTTCACATATTAAAGTTAATAAACCCTCATCAACTTACTTAAGTTGACATAAAGCCATAACGGCAGTGCATTTGGAAAAAAATTCCATAATTTTACATTAAAGTTTAAAACCGATTTTATTGCACTTACAAATTAACAAATACATATCAAGTTGCTTCAAACCATTAACTTAACATATTTAAGTTAATTAACCTTCTTCAACCTACAGAATTATGCATAAAGCCAAAACAACAGTGCATTTGGAAAAAATTCCATAATTTTACATTAAGGTATAAAACCGATTTTCTTGCATATACACATTTGAAAACACATATGAAGTTCATTCGAATCATTAACGCCACATATTCAAGTTATTTAACCTTCATCATCTTACAGAAGTTGGCATAAAGCCAAAACGGTTAGGTATAAAACCGAATTTCAAGCAAGTACTCATTTAGAAATCCATATCAAGTTGCTTCAAATCATAAGCTTCACATATTAAAGTTAATTAACCTTCTTCATCTTACTAAAGTTGGCACAAAGCCATAACGGCTGTGCATTTGAAAAAATTCCAGAATTTTACATTTAGGTATAAAACCGATTTTCTTGCATATACACATTTAGAAATCCACAACAAATTGCTTCAAATCATTAGCTTCACATATTAAAGTTAATTAACCCTCATCATCTTACTTAAGTTGACATAAAGCCATAACGGCAGTGCATTTGAAAAAATTCCATAATTTTACATTTAGGTATAAAACCGATTTTCTTGCATGTACACATTTAGAAATACATATCAAGTTGCTTCAAATCATTAGCTTCACATATTAAAGTTAATTAACCCTCATCATCTTACCCAAGTTAACATAAAGCCATAACGGCAGTGCATTTGGAAAGAATTCCATAGTTTTTCATTCAGGTTTAAAACCGATTTTCTTGCATATACACATTTAGAAATACATATCGAATTGATTCTAATCATTAATTTTACATATTAAAGTTAATTAACCCTCATAATTTTACTCAAGTTGGCATAAAGCCATAACGAAAGAGCATTGGGAAAAATTACAGAATTTTACATTCAGGAATAAAACCGATTTTCTTGCATATCCACATTTAGAAATCCATATCAAGTTGCTTCAAATCATTAGCTTTACATATTAAAGTTAATTAATCTAGTTATCTTACTCAAGTTGGCATAAAGCCATAATGTCAGTGCAATTGAAAAAAATTCCACAATTTTACATTTAGGTATAAAACCGATTTTCTTGCAAATAGACATTTAGAAATCCACACCGAATTGCCTTAAATCATTAGCTTAACATATTCAAGTTAATTAACCTTCTTCATCTTACTCAAGTTGACATAAAGCCATAACGGCAGTGCATTTGGAAAAAATTCCATAATTTCACATTTACGTATAAAACTGATTTTCTTGCATATACACATTTAGAAATCCATATCAAGTTGCTTCAACTCATTAGCTTCATATATTAAAGTTAGTTAACCTTCTTCATATTACCGCAGTTGACATAAAGCCATAACGGCTGTGCATTTGGAAAAATTCCACAAATTTACTTAACTTTAAAACCGATTTTCTTGCATGTACACATCTAGAAATTCATATCAAGTTGCTTCAAATCGTTAGCTTCACATATTTAAAATTATATAACTTTCTTCATCTTACAGAAGTTGGCATAAAGCCAAAACGGCAGTGCATTTGGAAAAATTCCACAGTTTTACTTAACTTTAAAACCGACTTTCTTGCATGTACACATCTAGAAATCCATATCAAGTTGTTTCAAATCGTTAGCTTCACATATTTAAAATTATATAACTTTCTTCATCTTACAGAAGTTGGCATAAAGCCAAAACGGCAGTGCATTTGGAAAAATTCCACAATTTTACATTTAGGTATAAAACCGATTTTCTGGCATGTACACATTTAGAAATCCATATCAAGTTGTTTCAAATTATTAAATTCACATATTAAAGTTAATTAACTTTCTTCATATTACAGAAGTTGGCATAAAGCCAAAACAGCAGTGCATTTGGAAAAATTCCACAATTTTACATTTAGGTATAAAACCGATTTTCTTGCATGTCCACATTTAGAAAACCATACCAAGTTGCTTCATATGATTAGTTTCACATATTAAAGTTACTTAACCTTCTTCACCTCACAGAAGTTGGCATAAAGCCAAAACGGCAGTGCATTTGGAAAAATTTCACAATATTACATTTAGGTATAAAACCGATTTTCTTGCATGTACACATTTAGAAATCCATATCAAGTTGCTTCAAATCATTAGCTTCACATATTAAAGTTAATTAACCTTCTTCATCTTACTGAAGTTGGCATAAAGCCAAAACGGCAGTGCATTTGGAAAAATTCCACAATTTTACATTTAGGTATAAAACCGATTTTCTGGCATGTACACATTTAGAAATCCATATCAAGTTGCTTCAAATCATTAACTTCACATATTTAAGTTAGTTAACTTTCTTCATCTTAATGAAGTTGACATAAAGCAAAAACGGCAGTGCATTTAGAAGAATTCTAAAATCTTATATTTATGTATAAAGTCGATTTTCTTGTATATTCATATTCAGCAATCGCTATTGCATTGCTTCAAATCTTTAACTTCACATATCTAAGTTAATTAACCTTCTTTATCTTACTGAAGTTGACATAAAGCCATAACGGCAGAGCATTTGGAAAAATTCCATAATCTTATATTTAGACATAAAGTCGATTTTCTTGTAAATACACATTTAGAAATCCATATGGAATTTCTTCAAATCTTTAACTTCACATATTAAAGTTAATTAACCTTCTTTGTCTTACTGAAGTTGGCATAAAGCCATAACGGCAGGGCATTTGGAAGAATTCCAAAATATTATATTTAGGTATAAAGTCGATTTTCTTGTATATACACATTAAGCAGTCGATACTGAGTTGTTTCAAATTATTAAATTCACGTATTAAAGTTAATTAACATTCTTCATCTTACAGAAGTTGGCATAAAACCAAAAGGGCAGTGCAATTGGAAAAATTCCACAATTTTACATTTAGGTATAAAACCGATTTTCTGGCACATACACATTTAGAAATCCATTTCAATTTGCTTCAAATCATTATCTTCACATATTAAAGTTAATTAACTTTCTTCATCTTTCTAAAGTTGGCATAAAGCCATAACGGCAGTGCATTTGAAAAAATTCCACAATTTTACATTTAGGTATAAAACCGATTTTCTTGCATATACACATTTAGAAATCCACAAAGAATTGCTTCAAATCATTAACTTCACATATTCAAGTTAATTTACCTTCATCATCTTACAGAAGTTGGCATAAAGCCAAAACGGCAGTGCATTTGGAAAAATTCCACAATTTTACATTTAGTATAAAACCGATTTTCTGGCATGTACACATTTAGAAATCCATATCAAGTTGCTTAAAATCATTATCTTCAAATATTAAAGTTAATTATATTTCTTCATCTTACTAAAGTTGGCATAGAGCCATAACGGCAGAGCATTTGGAAAAATTCCACAATTTTACATTTAGGTATAAAACCGATTTTCTTGCATGTACACATTTAGAAATCCCTATCAAGTTGCTCCATATCATTAGCTTCACATATTAAAATTATTTAACCTTTTCTTACTCAAGTTGACATAAAGCCATAACGGCAGTGCATTTGGAAGAATTCCACAATCTTATATTTAGGTATAAAGTCGATTTTCTTGTATATACACATTTAGCAACCGATATTGAGTTGCTTCAAATCATTATCTTCACATATTTAAGTTAATTAACCTTCTTCATCTTACTGAAGTTGACATAAACCGTAACGGCAGTGTATTTGGAAAAATTCCACAATCTTATATTTAGGTATAAAGTCGATTTTCTTGTATATACACCTTTAGCAATCGATATTGAGTTGCCTTAAATCTCTAATTTAACACATTTAAGTTAATTAACCTTCTTTATCTTACTAAAGTTGACATAAAGCCAAAACGGCAGTGCATTTGGAAGAATTCGACAATTTTATATTTAGGTATAAAGTCGATTTTCTTGCATGTGCACATTTAGAAATCCATATCAAGTTGTTTCAAATCATTAGCTTCACATATTAAAGTTAATTAACCTTCTTCATCTTACAGAAGTTGGCATAAAGCGAAAACGGCAGTGCATTTCGAAAATCTTCAGAATTTTACATTTAGGTATAAAACCGATTTTCTTGCATATACACCTTTAGAAATCCACAACGAAATGCCTCAAATCATTAGCATAACATATTAAAGTTAATTAACTTTCTTCATCTTACAGAAGTTGGCATAAAACCAAAACGACAGTGCATTTGGAAAAATTCCACAATTTTACATTTAGGTATAAAACCGATTTTCTTGCATATACACATTTAGAAATCCATATCAAGTTGCTTCAAATCATTAGCTTCACATATTAAAGTTAACTAACCTTCTTCATCTTACAAAAGTTGGGATAAAGCCAAAACGGCAGTGCATTTGGAAAATTCCATTACTTTACATTTTGGTATAAAACCTAATTTCTTGCATGTACATATTTAGAAATCCATATCAAGTTGCCTCAAATCATTAGCTTCACATATTAAAGTTAATTAACCTTCATCATCTTACTGAAGTTGGCATAAAGCCAAAACGGCAGTGCATTTGGAAAATTCCAGAATTTTACATTTAGGTATAAAACCGATTTTCTTGCATATACACATTTAGAAATCCATATCAAGTTGCTTCAAATCATTAGCTTCACATATTAAAGTTAATTAACCTTCTTCATCTTACTGAAGTTGGCATAAAGCCAAAACGGCAGTGCATTTGGAAAATTCCAGAATTTTACATTTAGGTATAAAACCGATTTTCTTGCATGTACACATTTAGAAATGCATATCAAGTTGCTTTAAATCATTAGCTTCACATATTAAAGTTAATTAACCTTCTTCATCTTACTGAAGTTGGCATAAAGCCAAAACGGCAGTGCATTTGGAAAATTCCAGAATTTTACATTTAGGTATAAAACCGATTTTCTTGCATGTAGACATTTAGAAATGCAAATCAAGTTGCTTCAAATCATTAGCTTCACATATTAGAGTTAATTAACCTTCTTCATCTTACTGAAGTTGACATAAAGCCATAACGGCACTGCATTTGGAAGAATTCGACAATCTTATATTCAGGTATAAAGTCGATTTTCTTGTATATACACACTAAGCAGTCGATATTGAGTTGCTTCAAATCATTACTGTAACATATTTAAGTTAATTAAAATTCTCCATCTTACTGAAATTGGCATAAAGCCATAACGGCACTGCAATTGGAAGAATTCAAAAATCTTATATTCAGGTATAAAGTCGATTTTCTTGTATATACACATTAAGCAGTCGATATTGAGTTGCTTCAAATCATTAACATCAAATATTTAAGTTAATTAACCTTCTTCATCTTACTGAAGTTGACATAAAGCCATAACGGCAGTGCATTTGGAAGAATTCGACAATTTTATATTCAGGTATAAAGTCGATTTTCTTGTATATACACATTTAGCAGTCGATATTGAGTTGCTTCAAATCATTAACATCAAATATTTAAGTTAATTAACCTTCTTCATCTTACTGAAGTTGACATAAAGCCATAACGGCAGTGCATTTGGAAGAATTCGACAATTTTATATTCAGGTATAAAGTCGATTTTCTTGTATATACACATTTAGCAGTCGATATTGAGTTGCTTCAAATCATTAACATCAAATATTTAAGTTAATTAACCTTCTTCATCTTGCTGAAGTTGACATAAAGCCATAACGGCAGTGCATTTGGAAGAATTCGACAATCTTATATTCAGGTATAAAGTCGATTTTCTTGTATATACACATTTAGCAGCCGGTATTGAGTTGCTTCAAATCATTAACATCAAATATTTAAGTTAATTAACTTTATTCATCTTACTGAGTTTGACATAAAGCCATAACGGCAGTGCATTTGGAAGAATTCGACAATCTTATATTCAGGTATAAAGTCGATTTTCTTGTATATACACAATTAGCAGTCGGTATTGAGTTGTTTTAAATCATTAACATCAAATATTTAAGTTAATTAACTTTCTTCATCTTACTGAGTTTGACATAAAGCCATAACGGCAGTGCATTTGGAAGAATTCGACAATCTTATATTCAGGTATAAAGTCGATTTTCTTGTATATACACAATTAGCAGTCGGTATTGAGTTGTTTCAAATCATTAACATCAAATATTTAAGTTAATTAACTTTCTTCATCTTACTGAGTTTGACATAAAGCCATAACGGCAGTGCATTTGGAAGAATACGACAATCTTATATTCAGGATTAAAGTCGATTTTCTTGTATATACACATTTAGCAGTCGGTATTGAGTTGCTTCAAATCATTAACATCAAATATTTAAGTTAGTTAGCCTTCTTCATCTTATCGAAGTTGACATAAAGTCATAACGGCAGTGCATTTGGTAGAATTCGACAAACTTATATTCAGGTATAAAGTCGATTTTCTTGTATATACACATTTAACAGTCGATATTGAGTTGCTTTAAATCATTAGTTTAACATATTTAAATTAACTAACCTTCTTCATCTTACCGAATTTGACATAAAGCCATAACGGCAGTGCATTTGGAAGAATTCGACAATCTTATATTCAGGTATAAAGTCGATTTTCTTGTATATACACATTTAGCAGACGGTATTGAGTTGCTTCAAATCATTAACATCAAATATTTAAGTTAGTTAGCCTTCTTCATCTTATCGAAGTTGACATAAAGCCATAACGGCAGTGCATTTGGAAGAATTCGACAATCTTATATTCAGGTATAAAGTCGATTTTCTTGTATATACACATTTAGCAGTCGGTATTGAGTTGCTTCAAATCATTAACATCAAATATTTAAGTTAATTAGCCTTCTTCATCTTACTGAAGTTGACATAAAGCCATAACGGCAGTGCATTTGGAAGAATTCGACAATCTTATATTCAGGTATAAAGTCGATTTTCTTGTATATACACATTTAGCAGTCCATATTGAGTTGCTTCAAATCATTAACATCAAATATTTAAGATAATTAACATTCTTCATCTTGCTGAAGTTGACATAAAGCCATAACGGCAGTGCATTTGGAAGAATTCGACAATCTTATATTCAGGTATAAAGTCGATTTTCTTGTATATACACATTAAGCAGTCGATACTGAGTGGCTTTAAATCATTAATTTAACATATTTAAGTTAATTAACTTTCTTCACCTTCCTGAAGTTGACATAAAGCCATAACGGCAGTGCATTTGGAAGAATTCGACAATCTTATATTCAGGTATAAAGTCGATTTTCTTGTATATACACATTTAGCAGTCGATATTGAGTTGCTTCAAATCATTAATTTAACATATTTAAGATAACAAACCTTCTTCAGCTTACTGAAGTTGACATAAAGCCATAACGGCAGTGCATTTGGAAGAATTCGACAATCTTATATTCAGGTATAAAGTCGATTTTTTGGTATGTACACATTTAGCAATCGATACTGAGTTGCTTCAAATCATTAGTTTAACATATTTAAGTTAATTTACTTTCTTCATCTTACTGAAGTTGACATAAAGCCATAACGGCAGTGCATTTGGAAGAATTCGACAATTTTATATTCAGGTATAAAGTCGATTTTCTTGTATATACACATTTAGCAGTCGATATTGAGTTGCTTCAAATCATTAACTTCACATATTCAAGTTAATTAACTTTCTTCATCTTAGTAAAGTTGGCATAAAGCCATAACAGTAGTGCATTTGGAAAAAATTCCATAATTTTACATTTAGGTATAAAACCGACTTTCTTGCATGTACACATTTAGAAATCCATATCAGGTTGCTTCAAATCATAAGCTTCACATATTAAAGTTAATTAATCTTCTTCATCTTACTAAAGTTGGCATAAAGCCAAAACGGCAGTGCATTTGGAAAAAATTCCATAATTTTACATTTAGGTATAAAACCGATTTTCTTGCATGTACACATTTATAAATCCATGTCAAGTTGTTTCAAATTATTAAATTCCCTTATTAAAGCTAATTAACTTTCTTCATCTTACTAAAGTTGGCATAGAGCCATAACGGCAGAGCATTTGGAAAAATTCCACAATTTTACATTTAGGTATAAAACCGATTTTCCTGCATTTAAACATTTAGCAATCCATATCGAGTTGATTCAAATCATTAGCTTCACATATTAAAGTTAATTAACATTCGTCATCTTACTAAAGTTGGCATAAAGCCATAACGGCAGTGCATTTGGAAAAATTCCACAATTTTACATTTAGGTATAAAACCGATTTTTCTGCATTTAAACATTTAGAAATCCATATCAAGTTGCTTCAAATCATTAAATTCACATATTAAAGTTAATTAACTTTCTTCATCTTACTAAAGTTGGCATAAAGCCATAACGGCAGTGCATTTGGAAAAATTCCACAATTTTACATTTAGGTATAAAACCGATTTTCTTGCATGTACACATTTAGAAATCCATATCAAGTTGATTCAAATCATTAGCTTCACATATTAAAGTTAATTAACTTTCTTCATCTTACTAAAGTTGGCATAAGGCCATAACGGCAGTGCATTTGGAAAAATTCCACAATTTTACATTTAGGTATAAAAACGATTTTCTTGCATGTGCACATTAAGAAATCCATATCAAGTTGATTCAAATCATTAGCTTCACATATTAAAGTTAATTAACTTTCTTCATCTTACTAAAGTTGTCATAAAGCCACAACGGCAGTGCATTTGGAAAAATTCCACAATTTTACATTAAGGTATAAAACCGACTTTCTTGCTTGTACACATTTAGAAATCCATATCAAGTTGTCTCAAATCATTAGTTTCACATATTAAAGTTAAATAACCTTCTTCATCTTACTGAAGTTGGCATAAAGCCAAAACGGCAGTGCATTTGGAAAAATTCCACAATTTTACATTTAGGTATAAAAACGATTTTCTTGCATGTGCACATTAAGAAATCCATATCAAGTTGATTCAAATCATTAGCTTCACATATTAAAGTTAATTAACTTTCTTCATCTTACTCAAGTTGGCATAAAGCCATAACGGCAGTGCATTTGGAAAAATTCCACAATTTTACATTTAGGTATAAAACCGACTTTCTTGCATGTACACATTTAGAAATCCATATAAAGTTGTTTCAAATTATTAAATTCACATATTAAAGTTAATTAACTTTCTTCATCTTACAGAAGTTGGCATAAAGCCAAAACGGCAGTGCATTTGGAAAAATTCCACAATTTTACATTTAGGTATAAAACCGACTTTCTTGCATGTACACATTTAGAAATCCATATCAAGTTGCTTCAAATTAATAAATTCACATATTAAAGTTAATTAATCTTCTTCATCTTAATGAAGTTGGCATAAAACCAAAACGGCAGTGCATTTGGAAAAATTCCATAATTTTACATTTAGGTATAAAACCGATTTTGTTGCATGTGCACATTTAGAAATCCATATCGAATTGCTTAAAATCATTAGCTTCACATATTAAAGTTAATTAACTTTCTTCATTTTACAGAAGTTGGCATAAAGCCAAAACGGCAGTGCATTTGGAAAAATTCCACAATTTTACATTTAGGTATAAAACCGATTTTCTTGCATGTACACATTTAGAAATCCATATCTAGTTGCTTCAAATTATTAAATTCACATATTAAAGTTAATTAACTTTCTTCATCTTACAGAAGTTGGCATAAAGCCATAACGGTAGTGCATTTGGAAAAATTCCACAATTTTACATTTAGGTATAAAACCGATTTTCTTGCATGTACACATTAAGAAATCCATATCAAGTTGCCTCAAATCATTAGCTTCACATATTAAAGTTAATTAACCTTCTTCATCTTACAGAAGTTGGCATAAAACCAAAACGACAGTGCATTTGGAAAAAATCCATAATTTTACATTTAGGTATAAAACCGCTTTTCTTGCATGTACACATTTAGAAATCCATATTAAGTTGCCTCAAATCATTAGCTTCACATATTAAAGTTAATTAACTTTCTTCATCTTACAGAAGTTGGCATAAAGCCAAAACGGCAGTGCATTTGGAAAAATTCCACAATTTTACATTTAGGTATAAAACCGATTTTCTTGCATGTTCACATTTAGAAATCCATATCAAGTTGCTTCAAATCATTAGCTTCACATATTAAAGTTAATTAACTTTCTTCATCTTACTGAAGTTGGCATAAAGCCAAAACGGCAGTGCATTTGGAAAAATTCCAGAATTTTACATTTAGTTATAAAACCGATTTTCTTGCATGTACACATTTAGAAATCCATATCAAATTGCTTCAAATCATTAGCTTCACATATTAAAGTTAATTAACTTTCTTCATCTTACAGAAGTTGGCATAAAGCCAAAACGGCAGTGCATTTGGAAAAATTCCATAATTTTACATTTAGTTATAAAACCGATTTTCTTGCATGTACACATTTAGAAATCCATATCAAATTGCTTCAAATCATTAGCTTCACATATTAAAGTTAATTAACTTTCTTCATCTTACAGAAGTTGGCATAAAGCCAAAACGGCAGTGCATTTGGAAAAATTCCACAATTTTACATTTAGGTATAAAACCGATTTTCTTGCATATACACATTAAGAAATCCATATCAAGTTGCTTCAAATCATTAGCTTCACATATTAAAGTTAATTAACCTTCTTCATCTTACTGAAGTTGGCATAAAGCCATAACGGCAGTGCATTTGGAAAAATTCCACAATTTTTCATTTAAGTATAAAACCGATTTTCTTGCATATACACATTTAGAAATACATATCGAGTTTCTTCAAATCATTAGCTTTACTTATTAAAGTTAATTAACTTTCTTCATCTTACTATGGTTGACATAAATCCATAACGGCAGTGCATTTGGAAAAATTCCACAACCTTACATATAAGTATAAAACCGGGTTTCTTGCATATACACATTTAGACATCCATATCGAGTTGCTTCAAATCATTAACTTTACATATTAAAGTTAATTAACTTTCTTCTTCTTACTTAAGTTGACATAAGGCCATAACGGCAGTGCATTTTGAAAAATTCCACAATTTTACATTTAGGTATAAAATCGATTTTATTGTATATAAACATTTAGAAATCTATATCAAGGTGCTTCAAATCATTAACTTTACATATTAAAGTTAATTAACTTTCTTCATCTTACTGAAGTTGGCATAAAGCCATAACGGCAGTGCATTTGGAAAAATTCCACAATTTTTCATTTAAGTATAAAACCGATTTTCTTGGATGTACACATTTAGAAATCCATATCAAGTTGCTTCAAATCGTTAACTTCATATATTAAAGTTAATTTACCTTCTTCATCTTACAGAAGTTGGCATAAAGCCATAACGGCAGTGCATTTGGAAAAAATTCCACAATTTTTCATTTAGGTATAAAACCGATTTTCTTGGATGTACACATTTAGAAATCCATATCAAGTTGCTTCAAATCGTTAACTTCATATATTAAAGTTAATTTACCTTCTTCATCTTACAGAAGTTGGCATAAAGCCAAAACGGCAGTGCATTTGGAAAAATTCCACAATTTTACATTTAGGTATAAAACCGATTTTCTTGCATGTACACATTTAGAAATCCATATCAAGTTGCTTCAAATCATTAGCTTAACATATTAAAGTTAATTAACCTTCTTCATCTTACAGAAGTTGGCATAAAGCCAAAACCGCAGTGCATTTGGAAAAATTCCACAATTTTACATTTAGGTATAAAACCGATTTTCTTGCATATAAACATTTAGAAATCCATATCAAGGTTCTTCAAATCATTGGCTTCCACATAAAGTTAATTAACTTTCTTCATCTTACTAAAGTTGACATAAAGCCATAACGGCAGTGCGGGTGTTAAGGCCGAAAATTCCAATAATTTTACATACGTATAAAGCTGTACACTTTATAAAAGATGGTACCTTCTCTTTTAGAAATTCATAAACCGAACTATTTTCTCCAGAAGCAGGTACACATTAAGAAATCGATAGGAAATCAAGTTGTCATTGAAACCTAACTTCACATATTAAAGTTAATTAACTTTCTTCATCTTACAAAAGTTGACATAAAGCCAAAACGGCAGTGCATTTGGAAAAATTCCATAATTTTACATTTAGGTATAAAACCGATTTTCTTGCATGTACACATTTAGAAATCCATATCAAGATGCTTCAAATTATTAAATTCACATAATAAAGTTAATTAACTTTCTTCATCTTTCTAAAGTTGGCATAAAGTCATGACGGCTGTGCATTTGGAAAAAAATACATAATTTTACATTTAGGTATAAAACTGATTTTCTTGACTATATACATTTAGATATCCATATCAAGTTGCTTCAAATTATTAAATTCACATATTAAAGTTAATTAACGTTCTTCATCTTACTAAAGTTGACATAAAGCCATATCGGCAGTGCGTTTGGAAAAATTTCATAATTGTACACTTAGGTATAAAATCGATTTTCTTGTATATACACATTTAGAAATCCAGAACAAGTTGCTTCAAATCATTAACTTTACATATTAAAGTTAATTAACCTTTTTCATCTTACTGAAGTTGGCACAAAGCCATAACGGCAGTGCATTTGGAAAAATTCCATTACGTTACATTTAGGTATAAAACCGCTTTTCTTGCATGTACACATTTAGAAATCCATATCAAGTTGCCTCAAATCATTAGCTTCACATATTAAAGTTAATTCCTTTCCTTCATCTTACGTAAAGTTGGCATAAGCAGCCATAACGGCAGTGCATTTGGAAAAATTTAATTTTACATTTAGGTATAAAACCGATCTTTCTTGCATGTACACATTTAGAAATCCATATCGTTCTTCAAATCATTAGCCGCCGCATATTAAAGTTAAGAATTTTCTTCATCTTACTAAAAGTCGGCCAGCTTATCAAGCTCTTCGTACTCAACAATTTTACATTTAGGTATAAAACCGATTTTCTTGCATGTACATTAAATTTTAGCAAGGATTCAAAGTCTCCTCTTTCTTCTTCTGTCTGCAAATGCGTCTCGCTTCCCTCTTCAACTTAGGTATAAATCCCATTCCCGCACGTGCATGGTCGATCGTAACATTTAGGCAAATCATATGCGACAAGTTGCTTCAACCATCATTTGCTCTCACGAAATATTAAAGTTAATTAACTTTTTCATCTTTCTAAAGTTTGGCATAAAGCCATAACGGCCTTATGCATTTGGAAAAATGCTCACAGATTTTACATTTAGGTATAAAACCGATTTTCCTGCATGTACACATTTAGAAATCCATATCGAGTTGATTCAAATCATTATCTTCACTTATTAAAGTTAATTAACCTTCTTCATCTTACTGAAGTTGGCATAAAGCCAAAACGGCAGTGC
Organism: Bactrocera tryoni; assembly: GCF_016617805.1. Classification (NCBI taxonomy): domain Eukaryota; kingdom Metazoa; phylum Arthropoda; class Insecta; order Diptera; family Tephritidae; genus Bactrocera; species Bactrocera tryoni. The sequence continues at coordinate 14,357 of NW_024396032.1, forward strand.
ATTTGGAAAAAATTCCATTACTTTACATTTGTATAAAACCGATTTTCTTGCATGTACACATTTAAAAATCTATATCAAGTTGCTTCAAATCATTAGCTTCACATATTAAAGTTAATGATCGATCTGGTTACATTTAGGTATAAACCGACACATTTAGAAAATCAAGATACCAATTATTCAAATTATTAAATTCACGTATTAAATGTTCATAGTTTTTCGATCCGGAGACAGCCAGGTAGCTTGATGAATCTTCTTATGCTGGAATCTAGTACTACAGTTAATAACCATATTTCAGGCCCCGGCGAAGTCAATCAGCCTCAATTTGGAAAATTTGGGGATGTTTCATTTCGTATAGGCTGAATTTACCGACCGTAGTGCCAAAGAAACCTTCTTTGCCCACATTGGCGTTAAAGTCGCCAAGCACGATTTTGACATCGTGGCATAAAGCCTTCATAAGTGCGCTCCAAAAATTCATAGAAGGCATCTTTTAGGTCCTTTCTTCCATGTACACATTGGGCGCATCCAATCAGTTGCTTCATGTCATTAGAACCTCATATTGATGCGGATTGTAACTTTCGTTCATCTCACTGAAGTGAATGATAGTAAAACGGCGCACGAAGTCTCTCTCCCATTTACGAATAAAACCAATTTTGCGCACTTACACATTTGGCCACCGTAGTAAATGTCACATAACCTACTCGTCTTACATGTCCCTGTCCCGTCCATCGGCATTTAGCAGTTTGGACATATTGGACGGCATCTTGGCATAAAGCCATTTGGAAAATTTTCGCAATTTTACATAGGTATAAAACCGATTTTGGGCAGCACATATTTAGAAACCCATATCAAGTTGTTTCAAATTATTAAATTCTCTTATTTAAGTTAATTAACTTTCTTCATCTTACTTAAGTTGACATAAGTCCATAACGGCAGTGCATTTGGAAAAAATTCCATAATTTTACATTTAGGTATAAAACCGACTTTCTTGCATGTACGCATTTGGAAATCCATATCAAGTTGCTTCAAATCATTTTCTTCACTTATTTAAGTTAACTAACTTTCTTCAACTTACTGAAGTGGATATAAAGCCACAACGGCAGTGCATTTGGAAAAATTCCACCTTCTTATATTTAGGTATATAGTCGATATTCGTGTATATACAGGTTTAGCAATCGATATTTAGTTTATTCAAATCATTTACTTAACTTCTTTACGTTAATTAACCTTCTTCATCTTACTGAAGTTGGCATAAAGCCAAAACGGCAGTGCATTTGGAAAACTTCCTTAATTTCACATTTAGGTATAAAACCGACTTTCTTGCATGTACACATTTGGAAATCCATATCAAGTTTTTTCAAATTATTAAATTCACATATTAAAGTTAATTAACTTTCTTCATCTTACTAAAGTTGGCATAAAGCCATAACGGCAGTGCATTTGGAAAAATTCCACAATTTTACATTTAGGTATAAAATCGATTTTCTTGCATGTAAACATTTAGAAATCCATACCAGGTTGCTTCAAATCATTAGCTTCACATATTAAAGTTAATTAACTTTCTTCATCTTAGAGAAGTTGGCATAAAGCCAAAACGGCAGTGCATTTGGAAAAATTCCACAATTTTGCATTTAGGTATAAAATCGATTTTCTTGCATGTAAACATTTAGAAATCCATACCAGGTTGCTTCAAATCATTAGCTTCACATATTAAAGTTAATTAACCTTCTTCATCTTACAGATGGCATGAAACCAAAACAACAGTGCATTTGGAATAATTCCGCAATTTGACCTTTAGGTATAAAACCGATTGTCTTGCATATACACATTTAGAAATCCACAACGAATTGCCTCAAATCATTAGCTTAACATAATCAAGTTAATTAACCTTCTTCATCTTACAGAAGTTGGCATAAAATCAAAACGACAGTGCATTGGGAAAAATTACAGAATTTTACATTTAGGTATAAAACCGATTTTCTTGCATGTACACATTTAGAAATCCATATCAAGTTGCTTCAAATCATTAGCTTCACATATTAAAGTTAATTAACTTTCTTCATCTTACTAAAGTTGGCATAAAGCCATAACGGCAGTGCATTTGGAAAAATTCCACAATTTTACATTTAGGTATAAAACCGATTTTCCTGCATGTACACATTTAGAAATCCATATCAAGTTGCCTCAAATCATTAGCCTAACATATTAAAGTTAATTAGCCTTCTTCATCTTACAGAAGTTGGCATAAAGCCATAACGGCAGTGCATTTGGAAAAATTCCTCAATTTTACATTTAGGTATACAACCGATTTTCTGGCATGTACACATTTATAAACCCATATCAAGTTGCTTCAAATCATTAGCTGCACATATTAAATTTAATTAACTTTCTTCATCTTACTTAAGTTGGCATATAGCCATAACGGCAGTGAATTTGGAAAAATTCCTCAATTTTACGTTTAGGTATAAAACCGATTTTCCTGCATGTACACATTTAGAAATCTATATCGAGTAGATTCAAATCATTAACGTCACATATTCAAGTTATTTAACCTTCGTCATCTTACAGAAGTTGGCATAAAGCCAAAACGGCAGTGCATTTGGAAAAATTCCACAATTTTACATTTAGTATAAAACCGATTTTCTGGCATGTACACATTTAGAAATCCATATCAAGTTGCTTCAAATCATTAGCTTCACATATTAAAGTTAATTAACTTTCTTCATCTTACTAAAGTTGGCAGAAGGCCATAACGGCAGTGCATTTGGAAAAATTCTACAATTTTACATTTAGGTATAAAACCGATTTTCTTGCATGTACACATTTAGAAATCCACAACAAATTGTTTCAAATCATTAGCTTTACATATTAAAGTTAATTAACTTTCTTCATCTTACTAAAGTTGGCATAAAGCCAAAACGGCTGTGCATTTGGAAAAATTCCACAAATTTACATTTAGATAAAAAACCGATTTTCTTGCATGTAAACATTTAGAAATCCATACCAAGTTGCTTCAAATCATTAGCTTCACATACATATTAAAGTTAATTAACTTTCTTCATCTTACTAAAGTTGGCATAAAGCCACAACGGCAGTGCATTTGGAAAAATTCCACAATTTTGCATTTAGTATAAAACCGATTTTCTGGCATGTACACATTTAGAAATCCATATCAAGTTGCTTCAAATCATTAGCTTCACATATTAAAGTTAATTAACTTTCTTCACTTTACAGAAGTTGGCATAAAGCCAAAACGGCAGTGCATTTGGAAAAATTCCACAATATTACATTTAGGTATAAAACCGATTTTCTGGTATGTGCGCATTTAGAAATACATACCCAGTTTCTTCAAATCATTAGCTTTACATATTAATAATTAATTAACTTTCTTCATCTTACTAAAGTTGGCATAAAGCCATAACGGCAGTGCATTTGGAAAAATTCCACAATTTTACATTTAGGTATAAAACCGATATTCTTGCATGTACACATTTAGAAATCCAAATAAAGTTGTTTCAAATTATTAAATTTACATATTAAAGTTAATTAACTTTCTTCATCTTACAGAAGTTGGCATAAAGCCAAAACGGCAGTGCATTTGGAAAAATTCCACAATTTTACATTTAGTTATAAAACCGATTTTCTGGCATGTACACATTTAGAAATCCATATCAAGTTGCTTCAAATCATTAGCTTCACATATTAAAGTTAATTAACTTTCTTCATCTTACTAAAGTTGGCATAAAGCCATAACGGCAGAGCATTTGGAAAAATTCCACAATTTTACATTTAGGTATAAAACCGATTTTCCTGCATTTAAACATTTAGAAATCCATATCAAGTTGCTTCAAATAATTAGCTTAACATATTCAAGTTAATTAACCTTCGTCATCTTACAGAAGTTGGCATAAAGCCAAAACGGCAGTGCATTTGGAAAAATTTCATAATTTTACATATAGGTATAAAACCGGTTTTCTTGCATGTACACTTTTAGAAATCCATATCAAGTTGCTTTGAATCATTAGCTTAACATATTAAAGTTAACTAACCTTCTTCATCTTACAGAAGTTGGCATAAACCCAAGACGGCAGTGCATTTGGAAAAATTCCAGAATTTTACATTTAGGTATAAAACCGATTTTCTTGCATGTACACATTTAGAAATCCATATCAAGTTGCTTCAAATTATTAAATTCACATATTTAAGTTAATTAACTTTCTTCATCTTACTAAAGTTGGCACGAAGCCATAACGGCAGTGCATATAGGAAAAATTCCACAATTTTACATTTGGGTATAAAACCGATTTCCTTGCATATACACATTTGGCAATCTATGTCAAAGGGCTTCAAATCATAAGCCTCACATATTAAAGTTAATTAACCTTCTTCATCTTACAGAAGTTGGCATAAAGCCAAAACGGCAGTGCATTTGGAAAAATTCCAAAATTTACATTAAGGTATAAAACCGACTTTCTTGCATGTACACATTTAAAAATCCATATAAGTTGCTTCAAATCATTAGCTTCACATTATAAAGTTAATTAACTTTCTTCATCTTACAGAAGTTGGCATAAAGCTAAAACGACAATGCATTTGGGAAACTTCCACAATTTTACATTTAGGTATAAAACCGATTTTCTTGCATGTACACATTTAGAAATCCATATCAAGTTGCTTCAAATCATTAGCTTCACATATTAAAGTTAATTAACCTTCTTCATCTTACAGAAGTTGGCATAAAGCCAAAACGGCAGTGCATTTGGAAAAATTCCACAATTTTACATTTAGGTATAAAACCGATTTTCTGGCATGTACACATTTAGAAATCCATATCAAGTTGCTTCAAATCATTAGCTTCACATATTAAAGTTAATTAACCTTCTTCATCTTACAGAAGTTGGCATAAAGCCAAAAGGGCAGTGCATTTCGAAAAATTCCATAATTTTACACTTAGGTATAAAACCGACTTTCTTGCATGTACGCATGTCCATATCAATTTGTTTCAATCTATTAATCTCACATATTAAAGTTAACTAACTTTCTTCATCTTAGTAAAGTTGGCATAAAGCCATAACGGTAGTGCATTTGGAAAAATTCCACAATTTTACATTTAGGTATAAAACCGATTTTCTGGCATGTACACATTTAGAAATCCATATCAAGTTGCTTCAAATCATTAGCTTCACATATTAAAGTTAATTAACCTTCTTCATCTTACAGAAGTTGGCATAAAGCCAAAACGGCAGTGCATTTGGAAAAATTCCACAATTTTACATTTAGTTATAAAACCGATTTTCTGGCATGTACAAATTTAGAAATCCATATCAAGTTGCTTCAAATCATTAGCTTCACATATTAAAGTTAATTAACTTTCTTCATCTTACTAAATTTGACATAATACTCCATAACGGCAGTGCATTTCGAAAAATTCCACAATTTTACATTTAGGTATAAAACCGATTTTCCTGCATTTAAACATTTAGAAATCCATATCAAGTTGCTTCAAATCATTAGCTTCACATATTAAAGTTAATTAACTTTCTTCATCTTATTAAAGTTCGCATAAAGCAAAAACGGTAGTGCATTTGGAAAAATTCCACAATTCTACATTTAGGTATAAAACCGATATTCTGGCTTGTACACATTTAGAAATCCATATCTAGTTGCTTCAAATTATTAAATTCACATATTAAAGTTAATTAACTTTCTTCATATTACAGAAGTTGGCATAAAGCCATAACGGTAGTGCATTTGGAAAAATTCCACAATTCTACATTTAGGTATAAAACCGATATTCTGGCTTGTACACATTTAGAAATCCATATCTAGTTGCTTCAAATTATTAAATTCACATATTAAAGTTAATTAACTTTCTTCATATTACAGAAGTTGGCATAAAGCCATAACGGCAGTGCATTTGAAGGAAAATCCATAATTTTACATTTAGGTATAAAACCGATTTTTTTGCATATACAAAGAAGAAACACATATCAAGCTGCTTCAAATCATTAGCTTCACATATTAAAGTTAACTAACCCTCATCATCTTACCCAAGTTGCTATGAAGCCATAACGGCAGTGCATTTGGAAAAAATTCCATAATTTTACATTTAGGTATAAAACCGATTTTCTTGCAAATACACATTTACAAATATATATGAAGTGGCTTCAAATCAATAAACTCACATATTAGAGTTATTAATTTTCTTCATCTTACTGAAGTGGACATAAAGCCATAACGGCAGTGCATTTGGCTTTAATTCAATAGTCTTACAGATTTAAGTTAATTCAACTTCTTCATCTTACCGAAGTAGACATAAACTCAAAACGGCAGTGCATTTGGAAGAATTCCACAATCCTATATTAAGGTATAAAGTCGATTTTCTTGTATATTCACATTTAGCAATCCATATCAAGTTGCTTCAAATCATTAACTTCACATATTAAAGTTAATTAATCTTCTTCATCTTGCTGAAGTTGGCATAAAACCATAACGGCAGTGCATTTGGAAAAATTCCACAATTTTACATTTAGGTATAAAACCGACTTTCTTGCATGTACACATTTAGAAATCCATATCAAGTTGCTTCAAATTATTAAATTCACATATTAAAGTTAATTAACTTTCTTCATCTTACTAAAGTTGGCATAAAGCCAAAACGGCAGTGCATTTGGAAAAATTCCACAATTTTACATTTAGGTATAAAACCGATTTTCTTGCATGTACACATTTAGAAATCCATATCAAGTTGCTTCAAATTATTAAATTCACATATTAAAGTTAATTAATCTTCTTCATCTTACAGAAGTTGGCATAAAGCCAAAACGGCAGTGCATTTGGAAAAATTCCACAATTTTACATTTAGGTATAAAACCGACTTTCTTGCATGTACACATTTAAAAATCCATATCAAGTTGCTTCAAATTATTAAATTCACATATTAAAGTTAATTAATCTTCTTCATCTTACTGAAGTTGGCATTAAGCCATAACGGCAGAGCATTTGGAAAAATTCCACAATTTTACATTTAGGTATAAAACCGACTTTCTTGCATGTACACATTTAGAAATCCATATCAAGTTGATTCAAGTCATTTACGTCACATATTAAAGTTAATTAATCTTCTTCATCTTACTGAAGTTGGCATTAAGCCATAACGGCAGAGCATTTGGAAAAATTCCACAATTTTACATTTAGGTATAAAACCGACTTTCTTGCATGTACACATTTAGAAATCCATATCAAGTTGCTTCAAATTATTAAATTCACATATTAAAGTTAATTAACTTTCTTCATCTTACTAAAGTTGGCATAAAGCCATAACGGCAGTGCATTTGGAAAAATTCCACAATTTTGCATTTAGGTATAAAACCGATTTTCTTGCATGTACAAATTATTCAAATGTATTGTTCAATTTTAAAATTATTTTATTTGCCGTCATCTCGGCTTAGTTGTCAAGTATAAAGTGCCACTTAAAATTATTCCTAACTTAGCTCAAGCCACCAACCCGCATCGCGTTGTGGCTCCTCTGCTGACGTTTTGCTGACCTTGCGCCTCGTGCATGGTGTTTGTTTACTTTGATGTCTGGCCAATGTTCTCACGCAAAATGTGCTGACTTAGCGACATGTGCAGAGTGGTAGGCTCTTATTACGACGGGAATTAGGGTGTGTCGTTTCCTCGCGATAACTCCTCCCCTTCTAAATGGGGAACGTCCTCGGTCCTCAAAGAAGCGGTTTTAATTGCAGTTTCAACGGATTTGGCTATGATAATCTCTCTCTTGGTCCTCCTTATCCTGAGAAGGACGTAAACAGTGAATGCCATGATTAATAAGACACCAAAGGCTGAGAAACCTGTAACGTGGCCATAATGGATTGATCGCTGCAGGTGATTGATCCTTTGAACATTCTCTAGATTCACATGGTGAAGGTAAGAAGCGCTTAATATTTCTGTGTGCTGCGTCAAGTTGATTGTAGAAGCCCATGGAGTTTCAGGTTTTAGAGGCAATGTAGAATTTTCGTTATAAAAAGTCGTACCATTAATCTTTACGTTGTTTTTGAAGACCACGAGGTATGTTCCGTTGACCGTAATAGGGACCTCATTATTTTCCTCGATGACAGCCAATTGGTCATTGATGACAACAAGGCCGTCACTTATCGGTGAAATTGGTGTGAGGTTGTTAAATGTTGTACTGCAATTAGCGGTGTTGCGAGTCAGTAGTTGCAGAGGCGCATGATGTAGTCGGAGATGGTAAGCAAAACGTTGGTGTTGTGTCGCTGCAGTTCTTTACGGCTACGGTATGGTTATAACACTTGGCTAAGATGGATTCTTCAAGGTGCAGGATTTGGTGGCCATGAGCTACCGGTAAAATAGTAATTTTCTTACATCTAAACATAGGAATCGGATATCTTATTAAAAAGTAAATTATGTTATTATACTGTAATATCTTAATTCTAGCCACTGCCATAACATCGGCCACGGTAAGGTCAGTGAAGTGCTCGTCTCCTGTTATGAAATTTATTTCGTTACTGTCTAAGAGAATGGGACTTAAGACCCCAATTTTGGCGAAAGTGACAGCTGTTATAATGTTATTTAATTCTGTAATAATTGCTCTGTTTCTAGCCAGAAGTATGTCATAAAGGTGACCGGTGTTTATTTCTCTTTCTTTTGTTAATTTCAGGATTTTATTTACTGTAATGGTAAGGTTATTGATTTCTTTCTGTACCTGGGTGTTTATGGTAAACTGTCTGTCCTGCGAGTTAATTAGCTGTTCTTCTGTGTTCATTAATCTATTGAAGTCGTCATGGTCAGGAGTTCCAGTAATGTATTTCAGGACTGTCCCTAGGGCATTCAGGCTTCTCGCCTGTCTGTGGTGAGCGTTTATCATTTGTATCAGTCGACTTATCTGGTTTATGTCCGCGTCTAGTAACTTCCTCATATGTGACTGAGGAAAGTGGTCTGTGGCATTAATTGTCTCGTCTCTCAGTAATTCGTAAAGTGTCAAGTTGGTAACATGCTTGATGTGTCCTGAATTCTCCCAAATTACAAGGTCCTCACCGACCACCGGAATGTACCTTGCATTGGTATAGTCGATTAACCTTCCTGTCGTTGCCGATATTGATATGGCCAAAATTATGAAAATCCTAAAAACATATATGAAACTTTTTTGTTAATTGTTTATCATTAGAAACACCTAGGTTCTAGATTAAGTTTAACGAAGGTTGTCTTTATGGACCCTTCTCCCTTTTATTAAAACTGTTGTACCCAAGTCTTTTTCCACCTCTTCCTCAGTATAAAGAGGCGTAAGCTTATTGCCTAGTCTCCTGTTATTTTTAACAAGTACTTTTTCTCCAACAGGGAACTCCCTATCCTGCCTGTTCTTATTATGAGTTGTTAGTTCTCTTTCCTGTGCGTTTCTTAAGCGGCATGGTATTTGGTTGTCATCTCTAATTGAACGAAATACGGTAAGGGCTTCATCCCCGTTACTGTGTGAATGGACCTGTTATACTCAATCGTAGCTAAAAGGACAATTTCCTCAACATCATCAAGATTTTTGTCAAGTTTAAGGCATCGTGCTATTTCCATTAGTGTGCTATGGAATCGCTCCACCTGACCATTTGATGTACTATGTAGTGGTGGAGCATTCGCAATGTCGATATTGAAGTGATTCTTTAATGTAGCTTTGATGCTGTGTGAATTCAGCGACTTCTCATTGTCGCAATAAACTATTCGAGTACCGAAAAACATGTTGAGTAACTGAAGGAGCTGTGGTTTGACATCTACTATCGTTCTTGATTTCAACGACTGTACTATCGAAAATTTTGAAAACTTGTCGATGCACGTCAAGAAGAACTTGGACCCGGTAGAAAATATGTCAATGTGAAGAATTTCTCCACAATATGTTGGTATGGGCGTTTGAGCGATAAGCTGTTTCTTTGGGTGCCGATCATACTTCGCCCGCGAGCAAGTTCGACAATTTCCCACAAATTGTTTAACTTTTTCTCCATTTTTGGAAAGAAATAATCCTCTAGAATTTGTTTTGTGTTCTCCTGCGCTGCTCGATGCGCTCTGTTATGTTCAGCAGCGATAATTTCCTGCTGCTCATTCGGATTCGTAATGTCGTTAACGAATTTCTCCGTATGTCTGAATTTAACTGTTGGAAACATTTCGACCAGTTCGTGCTGAAACTGTGCAAGTGCATGCAGATCGCAGTGTATTGCGTTTACTGCTGTTGTGTTTACGGCCTCCTGTAAAAGTTCTAATAAATCCTTTTTTCTCGGTAAGAAATGATATGCCTTGTCTTTTTCCAAAAATTATAAAAGTTTTTCTTTGAGGTTCTGTACCTACCTCCACAATAATCTGGTTGCGGAAGCAATTTACCGGTTTTTCCGATCTTTCAATTGTATGGGTTGATGATTCCTCGCTATGAATTGTCTCGATGCTCGTGTTATCTAAAGCATTTATATGTTGCCTAGATAGAGCGTCTGCCACCACATTTTCCTTTCCTGGTTTGTAGATTAGCTTTGCGTTGCATTCGTCTATGAAGGCTTTCCATCTTTTAATTTTCGAATTAGGATTCCTATCCGAAACCGCAAAGGTCAGCGGCTGGTGGTCAGTATAAACATTAAGTTTTGTTACGCCGTACAGGTAGTTTCTAAGAGCTTTCAATGCCCATACAATAGCTAACAATTCCCTTTCATTGGTAGCGTAATGCTCCTCGCTCCCGGACAGAGTGCGAGAAATCATGGTAATCGGTTTGCCCTCCTGAGAGAGGACGGCGCCTATAGCATGAGCCGACGCGTCAGTAGTTAGATCGAATGGTTTGTTAAAATCTGGGTACGTCAGGGTTACATCCTCTGACGCTAAAATTTCTTTAATTGTTTCGAAGGTCTTTTTCTGTTCATCCGTCAAATCAATTCTGATTTTTTTGATTGGGACGCAGTAACTCGACCGTATTCGCCTCTCATGATGCTCGACAATGGTTTTGATATTCTAGCGAAATCCCTTATAAAACATCTATAATAACCCGCTAGACCTAGGAATGATCTGAGTCCCCTTAGAGTGGTGGGCTCAGGGAAACTTCGTATTGTGTCGACTTTGTCTGGACACGTTTTTATTCCTCCTTGTGAAACTAAGAACCCCAGGTATTCGACCTCAGTCCTAAAAATTTGGATTTTTCAACCGACACTCTCATGTTGGCCCTAAATAATTCATTTAAAATTGATTCTATATCTTTCAGATGCTGCTGTTTGTTTTCCGAAAAATAATAACATCGTCTACATAGACAAAACAGCTTTTCCCAATATGCTCTCTTAATACGTCGTCTATGGCGCGTTGAAAGATGCTCGGCGCGTTTTTAATCCAAAAGGTAACCGGCAAAATTCATACTTGCCATTCTTGACAGAGAAAGCTGTTTTTCCTATCACGCTCCAATAGTTTAATCTGATGGAAACCAGATTTTAAGTCCAAAGTGGTGAAGTATTTACTACCACCCAAATTGGAAAGAATTCCTGTTATGTCGGGAATTGGGTATTTATCACCGATAGTTTTTCATTGAGCTTCCGAAAGTCAATAACTAATCTCTGCTTCGCCTGTCCGTTTTCGTTTACCCCTTTTTCTTTACCACCCATATAGGGTTGTTAAACGGTGATCTTGATGACCGGATAACTCCATTTGCTAACAAGTCCTTGATTTCTTTGTCCACGAAATCCACTACACTCAGTGGGTACGGGTATAATCTTGAGTAAACTGGTGTTTCGTCCTCCGTTCGAATTGTTGCTATCACCTTTGTATTGTACGGTAATGCCTCATTGGGGTCAGCAAAAACCCCATTCATCCTTTTGATCATCCTAGAAAAATCTTCCCTAACGTCTGTTGGTACTAGATTTGTTTGAAGCCTAAGATGGCTTACGTCATGACTGGAAATGAAGAAGATTTCCTCCTCACCAAAATCATGATTTATTGTGTTCGATTTAAGGTCAATGTTCGCATGGACCCTGTTTAGTATGTCGAGCCCAATCACGCCATCAAATGATGTTAAGTCCGGTAAGATGAAAAATTCTGCCACTACACCAAATATTTTTATGTAGCATTTTTCCATGATAGAAGTAACCCCGTGAATAGATTTTACAGAGAATGTGTCCCTGAAATGTTGTGTCCTTAAAGCCGGTGTTGGTTTCATATAACTCCTCGACGCACCAGTATCGATAAGGAGTTTCACTTCTTTCCCTCCTAGGGACTTTGAAATCCAGGGTAGGAGGGACCTTCCCCTAAAAAATTAAGTTGATCTAAACTTACGTCATCCGCCGCTTGTTCGGCTTCTGCACCGTACAATGATTCACTCTGTGGCTCAACTTCCTCCTCCAGATGATTAACACGTTGGATCTTTGGTCCTGTGTAACGTCCAGAATTTGCTGGACGTTTTTGTTGATACCCCTGTTGCATTCTATTACTGTTTCCTTGATAGGCACCTCGGTCTCTGTCAAACGATTGGTGTTTAAATTTCGATGAGGATGGATCAACGTCCATTGGTTCCGCTCTGACTAGTCTGTCGCTGTCACGTCCGTTATTTACCCTTTGATTTTCCGTAAAATGAGGTGCATGTCCGGGTTTGTACTGCCTATTACTATAGTAGTGTGGGCTCTTATGAGCTGAGGGTGGATCATAAGTGTTTGTCCTATGGTTGTTCTGGCTTGAAATTATATTATTATTTTTTTAATGTGGTTGCCCTCGACGTTCCTGGCAGCAAAATTGGCCGCGAACGCATACCGCTCATGGTTTGAGTCTACCTCCTGTGCTAAAGCAAGAGCAGACGGAAGGTCAGACGGCCGTGAAGCGAAAAGAATGTCGCATAAGGGCTTCCTTAAGCCGGAAATGAAAACTCTTAGGGCATCTGCCCTATATTTCTCGTTTATAATTTCTGCCACGCTACTCTCGTAAGACATTATAGTCTTATTAGCTAGTAACGTTAGCTTCTTTTCTACCTCATCGTAGAATTCCAGACAGGACCTAGAACCCTGTCTTAAGGTAGATAATTCCTGCTCTATAAGATATACGGGACGTTTGTCCGCGTACGTAAAGTCTAAACGTGCTATAATGGCATTAAAATTAAGCACAGTACTAAACGATGAGAGGACCGCATCGGCAGCCCCTCTTATTTTGTTCCTCAAAATGGTAACTGCTTGGTAGTGTCGTTCACTGCCATCGTACCTTTTGAACAGTTCATAAGCGTTATGCGCCGCCTCGCGCCATGACACATATGTGCCTATGTGACCATGAAATTCGGGAAGTGATTTGATCGCATCAAGCGTTATGTCACATGTCACTAGTGGATTTACAGATACCTTTAGATATTTTTCTACCTTTGGCCTGCTGCCCGTCACTTGGTTTTGGATTGCTAATAACTTCCTATCGAACTCAAACCTTTGTGCTGCCAAAGCACTTCTAACTTCCGCCTTAATTAACTCGCTTATTTGTTCTGTGTTCATATTTGCTTTCTGACTTCCTAACTTTAAATTTCTAAAAGGTCTTCCAGACCTTCACTCATTAATTTTTGTTCTGTCACTTTCCTTTATTTTATTCACAATTATTGTTATATTTATTCCAGGAAACGAGCATCTCACTTACCCTTCCATTGGATTTGAATAGATTAAAATTAGGTTCAGGTTCTTCCGGTTAGTTGATCGGGCCAAAGGTTGTCTCTTCTTAAAGTCCACGTTGAGTCCAAGTAGTTGATTGTTGTTGATTTTAAGTGAGCCAACTATCGTAGTCACACGAGTCGACTTACTAAAGTTCGCATAAAGCCAAAAGGGTAGTGCGTTTGGAAAAATTCCACAATTTTACATTTAGGTATAAAACCGACTTTCTTGCATGTGCTCATTTAGAGATCCATATCAAGTTGCTTCAAATCATTATCTTAACATATTAAAGTTTATTAACTTTCTTCATCTTACTCAAGTTGGCATAAAGCCAAAACGACAGTGCATTTGGAAACATTCCACAATTTTACATTTAGGTATAAACCGATTTTCTTGCATGTACACATTTAGAAATCCATAACAAGTTGCTCCAAATCATTAGCTTCACATATTAAAGTTAATTAACTTTCTTCATCTTACTAAAGTTGGCATAAAGCCATAACGGCAGTGCATTTCGAAAAATTCCACAATCTTACATATAGGTATAAACCGATTTTCTTGCATGTACACATTTAGAAATCCATATCAAGTTGCTTCAAATTATTAGCTTCACATATTAAAGTTAATTAACTTTCTTCATCTTACTAAAGTTGGCATAAAGCCATAACGGCACAGCATTTGGAAAAATTCCACAATTTTACATTTAGTTATAAAACTGATTTTCTGGAATGTACACATTTAGAAATCCATATCAAGTTGATTCAAATCATTAGCTTCACATATTAAAGTTAATTAACTTTCTTCATATTACTTAAGTTGACATACAGCCATAACGGCAATGCATTTGGAAAAATGCCATAACTTTACATTTAGGTATAAAACCGATTTTCTTGCAAGTACACATTTAGAAATCTATATCAAGTTGCTTCAAATCATTACTTAACATATTAAAGTTAATTAACTTTCTTCATATTTCTAAAGTTGGCATAAAGCCATAAAGGTAGTGCATTTGGAAAAAATTCCACAGTTTTACATTTAGGTATCAAACCGAGTTGCGTGCATGTACACATTTAGAAATCCATATCAAGTTGTCTCAAATTATTAAATTCACATATTAAAGTTAATTAACTTTCTTCATCTTACTAAAGTTGGCATAAAGCCATAACGGCAGTGCATTTGGAAAAATTCCACAATTTTACATTTAGGTATAAAACCGACTTTCTTGCATGCACACATTTAGAAATCCATATCAAGTTGCTTCAAATTATTAAATTCACATATTAAAGTTAATTAACTTTCTTCATCTTACTAAAGTTGGCATAAAGCCATAACGGCAGTGCATTTGGAAAAATTCCACAATTTTACATTTAAGTATAAAACCGATTTTCTTGCATGTACACATTTAGAAATCCATATCAAGTTGCTTCAAACTATTAAATTCACATATTTAAGTTAATTAACTTTCTTCATCTTACTAAAGTTGGCATAAAGCCATAACGGCAGTGCATTTGGAAAAATTCCACAATTTTACATTTAGGTATAAAACCGATTTTCTTGCATGTACACATTTAGAAATCCATATCAAATTGCTTCAAATCATTAGCTTCACATATTAAAGTTAATTAACTTTCTTCATCTTACTAAAGTTGGCATAAAGCCATAACGGTAGTGCATTTGGAAAAATTCCACAATTTTACATTTAGGTATAAAACCGATATTCTGGCATGTACACATTTAGAAATCCATATCTAGTTGCTTCAAGTCATTAGCTTAACATATTAAAGTTAATTAACCCTCACCATCTTACTCAAGTTGGCATAAAGCCATAACGGCAGTGCATTTGGAAAAATTCCACAATTTTACATTTAGGTATAAAACCGATTTTCCTGCATGGAAACATTTAGCAATACATATCAAGTTGCTTTAAATCATTAGCTTAACATATTAAAGTTAAATAACTTTCTTCATCTTACTAAAGTTGGCATAAAGCCATAACGGTAGTGCATTTGGAAAAATTCCACAATTTTACATTTAGGTATAAAACCGATTTTCTGGCATGTACACATTTAGAAATCCATATCAAGTTGCTTCAAATCATTAGCTTCACATATTAAAGTTAATTAACTTTCTTCATCTTACTAAAGTTGGCATAAAGCCATAACGGCACAGCATTTGGAAAAATTCCACAATTTTACATTTAGGTATAAAACCGATTTTCCTGCATTTAAACATTTAAAAATCCCTATCAAGTTGCCTCAAATCATTAACTTAACATATTAAAGTTAAATAACCCTCACCATCTTACTCAAGTTGGCATAAAGCCAAAACGGCAGTGCATTTGGAAAAAATTCCACAATTTTACATTTAGTTATAAAACCGATTTTCTGGCATGTACACATTTAGAAATCCATACCAAGTTGCTTCAAATCATTAGCTTCACATATTAAAGTTAATTAACCTTCTTCACTTTACTGAAGTTGGCATAAAGCCAAAACGGCAGTGCATTTGGAAAATTCCACAATTTTACATTTAGTTATAAAACCAATTTTCTTGCATGTAGATATTTAGAAATTCATATCAAGTTGCTTCAAATCATTAGCTTCACATATTAAAGTTAATTAACCTTCTTCATATTACTGAAGTTGGCATAATTTTACATTTAGGTATAAAACTGATTTTCTTGCATGTACACATTTAGAAATCCATATCAAGTTGCTTCAAAATATTAAATTCACATATTAAAGTTAATTAACTTTCTTCATCTTACTAAAGATGGCATAAAGCCATAACGGCAGTGCATTTGGAAAAATTCCACAATTTAAATTAAGGTATAAAACCGATTTTCTTGCATATACACATTTAGAAATCCATATCAAGTTGCTTCAAATCATTAGCTTCACATATTAAAGTTAATTAACTTTCTTCATCTTACTAAAGTTGGCATAAAGCCATAACGGCAGTGCATTTGGAAAAATTCCACAATTTTACATTTAGTTATAAAACCGACTTTCTTGCATGCACACATTTAGAAATCCATATCAAGTTGCTTCAAATCATTAGCTTCACATATTAAAGTTAATTAACTTTCTTCATCTTACTAAAGTTGGCATAAAGCCATAACGGCAGTGCATTTGGAAAAATTCCACAATTTTACATTTAGGTATAAAACCGACTTTCTTGCATGTACACATTTAGAAATCCATATCAAGTTGCTTCAAATCATTAGCTTCACATATTAAAGTTAATTAACTTTCTTCATCTTACTAAAGTTGGCATAAAGCCATAAGGGTAGTGCGTTTGGAAAAATTCCACAATTTTACATTTAGGTATAAAACCGACTTTCTTGCATGTACACATTTAAAAATCCATATCAAGTTGCTTCAAATCATTAGCTTCACATATTAAAGTTAATTAACTTTCTTCATCTTATTAAAGTTGGCATAAAGCCATAAGGGTAGTGCGTTTGGAAAAATTCCACAATTTTACATTTAGGTATAAAACCGATTTTCTGGCATGTACACATTTAGAAATCCATATCAAATTGCTTCAAATCATTAGCTTCACATATTAAAGTTAATTAACTTTCTTCATCTTACTAAAGTTGGCATAAAGCCATAACGGCAGTGCATTTGGAAAAATTCCACAATTTTACATTTAGGTATAAAACCGATTTTCTTGCATGTACACATTTAGAAATCCATATCAAGTTGCTTCAAATCATTAGCTTCACATATTAAAGTTAATTAACTTTCTTCATCTTACTAAAGTTGGCATAAAGCCATAACGGCAGTGCATTTGGAAAAATTCCACAATTTTACATTTAGTTATAAAACCGATTTTCTTGCATGTACACATTTAGAAATCCATATCAAGTTGCTTCAAATCATTAGCTTCACATATTAAAGTTAATTAACTTTCTTCATCTTACTAAAGTTGGCATAAAGCCAGAACGACAGTGCATTTGGAAAAATTCCACAATTTTACGTTTAGGTATAAAACCGACCTTCTTGCACGTACACATTTAGAAATCCATATCAAGTTGCTTGAAATCATTAGCTTCACATATTAAAGTTAATTAACTTTCTTCATCTTACTAAAGTTGGCACAAAGCCAGAAGGGTAGGGCGTTTGGAAAAATTGCACAATTTTTCATTTAGGTATTAAACCGATTTTCTGGCATGAACACTTTTAGAAATCCATATCAAGTTGATTCAAATCATTAGCTTCACATATTAAAGTTAATTAACTTTCTTCATCTTACTAAAGTTGGCATAAAGCCATAACGGCAGTGCATTTGGAAAAATTCCACAATTTTACATTTAGTTATAAAACCGATTTTCTGGCATGTACACATTTAGAAATCCATATCAAGTTGATTCAAATCATTAGCTTCACATATTAAAGTTAATTAACTTTCTTCATCTTACTAAAGTTGGCATAAAGCCATAACGGCACAGCATTTGGAAAAATTCCACAATTTTACATTTAGGTATAAAACCGATTTTCCTGCATGTACACATTTAGAAATCCATATCAAGTTGCCTCAAATCATTAGCTTCACATACTAAAGTTGATTAACCTTCGTCATCTTACAGAAGTTGGCATAAGGCCATAACGGCAGTGCATTTGGAAAAATTCCACAATTTTACATTTAGGTATAAAACCGACTTTCTTGCATGTACACATTTAGAAATCCATATCAAGTTGCTTCAAATCATTAGCTTAACATATTAAAGTTAATTAACTTAACTTTCTTCATCTTATTAACAAAGGACCATAAATCTTTCGCAGAACTTTTCCCTCGAAAACTCGCAACGTCGACTTATCAGTTGTTGGCATCGTCCAAGCCTCTGCACCATATAGCAAGACGGGAATTATGAGCGACTTATAGAGTTTGGCTATTGTTCGTCGAGAAAGGACTCTACTTTTCAATTGCCTACTCAGTCCGAAGTAGCACCTGTTGGCAAGAGTTATCCTGCGTTGGATTTCCAGGCTGACATTGTTGGTAGTGTTAATACTGGTTCCTAAATAGACGAAATTATCTACAACTTCAAAGTTATGACTGTCAACAGTGACGGGAGTGCCAGGTCGCGAGTGCGACGACTGTTTGTTTGATGACAGGACATATTTCGTCTTGCCCTCGTTCACTGCCAGACCCATTTGTTTTGCTTCCTTGTCTAGTCTGGAGAAAGCAGAACTAACGGAGCGGGTGTTAAGGCCGATGATATCAATATCATCAGCATACGCCAGCAGCTGTACACTCTTATAAAAAGATTATACCTTCTCTATTAAGTTCTGCAGCTCGAACTATTTTCTCCAGAAGCAGGTTGAAAAAGTCACACGATAGGGAATCGCCTTGTCAGAAACCTCGTTTGGTATCGAACGGCTCAGGAGAGGTCCTTCCCGATTCTGACGGAGCTTTTCGTGTTGCTCAGCGTCAGTTTACACAGCCGTATTAGTTTTGCGGGGATACCAAATTCAGACATCGCGGCATAGAGGCAGTTCCTTTTCGTGCTGTCGAAAGCAGCTTTGAAATCGACGAAGAGGTGTTGTGTGTCGATTCTCCTTTCACGGGTCTTCTCCAAGATTTTGCGCATGGTGAATATCTGGTCGGTTGTTGATTTTCCAGGTCAAAAGCCACACTGATAAGGTCCAATCAGTGTGTTGACGCTGGGCTTTAATCTTTCACACAATACGCTCGATAGAACCTTATATGCGATGTTGAGGAGGCTAATCCCACGGTAGTTGGCGCAGATTGTGGGATCTCCTTTTTTATGGATTGGGCATAGCACACCTAAATTCCAATCGTTGTGCATGCTTTCGTCCGACCATATTTTACAAAGAAGCTGATGCATGCTCCTTATCAGTTCTTCGCCGCCGTGTTTGAATAGCTCGGCCGGCAATCCATCGGCCCCCGCCGCTTTGTTGTTCTTCAGTCGGGCAATTGCTATTCGAACTTCTTCATGGTCGGGTAATGGAACGTCTGCTGCATCGTCATCGATTGGGGAATCGGGTTCGCCTTCTCCTGGTGTTGTGCATTCGCTGCCATTCAGCAGGTTGGAGAAGTGTTCCCTCCATAATTTATGCTCTGGGCATCGGTGACTAGATCACCTTTGGGGGTTCTACAAGAGTATGCCCCGGTCTTGAAACCTTCTGTAAGCCGCCACATTTTTTCGAGCATTACCCCTGTCGGCCAGCTTATCAAGCTCTTCGTACTCACGCATTTCGGCCTCCTTTTTTTTTTGTCTACAAATGCGTCTCGCTTCCCTCTTCAACTCTCGGTGTCTATCCCATCCCGCACGTGTTGTGGTCGATCGTAACATTGCGAGGTAGGCAGCCTGTTTTCTCTCCGCTGCGACGCGGCACTCCTCGTCGTACCAGTTGTTCTTTTGCACTTTCCGAAAACCAATGGTTTCGGATGCAGCTGTACGTAAGGAGTTTGAAATGCCGTCCCACAGTTCCCTTATACCGTGTTGTTGATGAGTGCTCTCAAAGAGCAGGAGTGCAAGCCGGGTAGAAAATCGTTCGGCAGTCTGTTGTGATTGCAGCTTTTCGACGTCGAACCTTCCTTGTGTTTGTTGGCGTGCGTTTTTTGCTGCACAGAGGCGGGTGCGAATCTTGGCTGCAACAAGATAGTGGTCCGAGCCGATGTTAGAACCTCGGAGCGTACGCACTTCTAGAACACTGGAGATGTGTCTTCCGTCTATCACAACATGATCGATCTGGTTGGTAGTTTTTCGATCCGGAGACAGCCAAGTAGCTTGATGAATCTTTTTGTGCTGGAATCTAGTACTACAGATAACCATATTTCGGACCCCGGCGAAGTCGATCAGCCTCAACCCATTTGGGGATGTTTCCTCGTGGAAGCTGAATTTACCGACCGTAGTGCCAAAGATACCTTCTTTGCCCACCCTGGCGTTAAAGTCGCCAAGCACGATTTTGACATCGTGGCGGGGGCATCTCTCATAAATGCGTTCCAAGCACTCATAAAAGGCATCTTTGGTCACATCGTCCTTCTCATCCGTCGGGACGTGGGCGCAGATCAGCGATATGTTGAAGAACCTCGCTTTGATGCGGATTGTGGCTAGACGTTCATTCACCGGAGTGAATGATAGTACTCGGCGACGGAGTCTCTCTCCCACCACGAATCCCACACCAAACTTGCGCTCCTTTATATGGCCACTGTAGTAAATGTCACAAGGACCTACTCGTCTCTGTCCTTGTCCCGTCCATCGCATTTCTTGGACGGCGGTGATGTCAGCCTTTGTTTTTACGAGGACATCAACCAGCTGGGCAGCGGCACCTTCCCAATTAAGGGACCGGACATTCCAGGTGCATGCCCTCAATCGCATTTCTTGGACGGCGGTGATGTCAGCCTTTGTTTTTACGAGGACATCAACCAGCTGGGCAGCGGCACCTTCCCAATTAAGGGACCGGACATTCCAGGTGCATGCCCTCAATTCGTAGTCCTTATTTCGTTTGCCATGGTCGTCATCAAAAGGGGGGTCTCTCATCCGAGGCTGTTTGTCATTTTTCATTGGGGTAGGCTTTTTATGTGGCGGGTCCCAAACCCAGCGCACAACCCTATGCAGGGGATGTTTCGCCTTCTCACTTTAGCTCGCCTTCGAACGGATGCTCTTAGGCTACCCAGAGGATACTTGGTCAAAGACCGGAAGTACTGAGCTGCTTGAGTCATGTGTAAGAAAATCGTTTCTGGCCACTCCCAAGAGAATGGCGATCAGAGAACTTTCCTCACTTGCGTGAACTTCTACACATGACTCCATCCTCCGCTTTACATTCGGTAATATTTTTACCGGTTGGTATATTTTTGGCGTTTGACCAGTGGTCAATGTAGTCATTTGCTTTGATAATCGTTGGAGCTTAACCTCGACAGTCTGTCTTTGTTGTTCGAGAGCGCTTGAGACGGCTGCTTGAACCACTGCGGTTACCTGATTTGAATCCATTTTACTGGTCACCTGTAGTTTACTAATTCTTTCTAAGAGGTTTTCTTGTTCTGAGTCACTCATAGACTTGGAAACTAAAATTGAATAGACTTGTAACCGTTCCTATGGTCGAATCAGTCAATCACACTCTTTTGTTGACATCGCTAGATAATTTCAGTTATTTATTACAATTTTCTTCACAAATTCTGTTTCTAAATACAATGTTTTTGGGAAAAGACTACACTGTTTCTTTTCTATTAAACTCTGGAAAACTTGTTTCACAAAATTTTATGATTAGCTCCTTATTTTCTTAAATAAATTCCTTTCCGTCTATTTTGAAAACTTAGTTCTAATTCAAAAGAAATTATAATGTTTTTATTTTAATAAGCACTCTACTTACAATACTCGAAACATGTTTTTTATTATAAACTGCTTTCTGATGAATCCTCGGATCCTTGGAGTCCTTGTATGTAGGATACGTTTTTAAAGATTGTAGCGACTCTCTGTGAGTCCTTGTAGGATACGTTTGTAAAGATTGTAGCGATTCTTTGTGAGTCCTTGGGTTCCTTGAAGTCATTAAAGACACTCCACCGCAAAATACCTTGGTGATTTTTACTTTCTGCAGAATCCTTCGTATCTTCTTTACCTGGTTGGGCGCCAGTTATTTTTAGGCACTAGTGCGCTTTATTCAGGCTCGATCAGAACTAAACTCTAAAACATTCTTACCCTTAAATCTAAGCCTAAGCCGTCCTCACTGCCGCTGCCGTCGTCGCTGTCGTTGCTATGTTTTGTCAGATGCAGTGTCAGCGAATCCCACGATTACGCCGACTTGCGTGTAGTGTAAGTCGTCGCTTGTTTGCGCTATATTTGTGCTGCGCCAGCGGATCCCACGGCTACGGTAGCTTGTGAGTATCGTTTGTTGTTGCTTGTCGTTGGATCATAACTCGGGCCGTTGGTCATGGACTGGGGTGGTGTTAATGTTCAGCATTGGCTGAAACGGATGTTAGGCAGACAATGCTGACTTGGTATTTCTGTGGTTTGCGTTTCGAGTTAACTTCTCCCTTCCTAAGTGGGAATCGTCCACGATTCTCTTGGTGACCTCTCTTACTAAGACATTCATTGCCTTTTTCGCGGTGTGTTTTTTATATTTGCTTAGAGCAAGTCGCAAGATTACTAGGATAAAGATTGATGCTATCGTTACTATAAAAAAGCAATGCTTTTGAGTTGACTTCTCCTCGAAGAGCGCCAATATGGTTGATATTTCCCTCATTCATTTCATGGAGATAGTTCAAACTCAATGTCTCTATACGTCCTAAAAGATTGACTCTTTGAGCCGTTGGAGTGCCAGGAGTACGAGTACGAGTAGGATTATGATTTCGATTGTGATTTACCATTTACCTTTACTAACTGATCGAAAGTCAAAAGGTAAGTACCGCTGACGGTTCTGCTATCTCCTTTTTCAACCTCTATCGTTGCTGTGGCATTGTTGATAATGACAATGCCGTCATCGATTTCTTTGATGCCCTTATCATGATTGGTAGTAGTTGAACAATTTGCTACAGCACCTGTGAATAGTTGCTGACAACAAGTAGGGGTTGTTTGCTTCTTCCAAAAAGTTGCAAAAGTTGGTTTCAGCATGCGCTTCGTTTCCGCACGCAGCGACGGTATTAGTATCCCCAAAGTGTAGGACTCGTCCTTCGTGAGGCACGGCGAATAAACTATATTTTTTACGAACAATTTGAGGGGTTGGGTACTTAACTACAAAGTACAAATTATTCTTATTTTGTAAAGCCCTAATGCTAGACATTTCTATTATTTCTATTATAGTTATGTTAGGCGAGTTCTCATTGATAATATTATTGACATCACTATTATCTAATAATACTGGGTTCACTAGGTTCACCTTAGCTAGGGCTATTGAGATTGTGATTGTTTGCAGTTCGAGGATTATTACTCTATGAAAATTCTCAAGCGTTTTTGAGTAGCGAAAATATAACTTAGGGAATGAGCGAATAAAATAAAGCCTTATTGCCTGTCGAAAATAAATTGAGATAAAAAATGAGATCATCCGGTCTATTCCACGGTTCAATAACAATTGCAGTTCTTTATTTCTTAATCTAATTGCTAAGCCTAAATCTTAAAACTAACGGCTTAAACTAGTGGTAATGTAAATATGTATTAAAAAAGGGGTAAGTATAATCATTCTCAACTTTCGTTAAATATTGTAACAGATTGTGTTGAGGTAAGTAAGGTGAGTAATATTTTAGTATTACAAATGTATTATTAAGGTAAGTATACAATAATTTAAATAATT
>NW_024396033.1:0-54473 GCF_016617805.1 Bactrocera tryoni
GCCCTGTACATAAGATTGTCGAATTCTTCCAAATGCGAACTGCCGTTATGGCTTCATGTCAACTTCGATAAGATGAAGAGAAGGCTAATTAACTTAAAGATGTTAAATTAATGAATTAAAGCAACTCAATATCGACTGCTAAATGTGTATATACAAGAAAATCGACTTTATACCTGAATATAAGATTGTAGAATTCTTCCAAATGCACTGCCGTTATGGCTTTATGTCAACTTCGATAAGATGAAGACTGCTAATTAACTTAAATATTTGATGTTAATGATTTGAAACAACTCAACACCGACTGCTAAATGTGTAAATACTAGGAAATCGACTTTATACCTGAATATAAGATTGTCGAATTCTTCCAAATGCACTGCCGTTATGGCTTTATGTCAACTTCGATAAGATGAAGAAGGCTAATTAACTTAAATATTTGATGTTAATGATTTGAAACAACTCAACACCGACTGCTAAATGTGTAAATACTAGGAAATCGACTTTATACCTGAATATAAGATTGTCGAATTCTTTCAAATGCACTGCCGTTATGGCTTTATGTCAACTTCGATAAGATGAAGAAGACTAATTATTTTAAATATTTGATGTTAATGATTTGAAGCAACTCAATACCGACTGTTAAATGTGTATATACAAGAAAATCGACTTTATATCTGAATATAAGATTGTCGAGTTCTTCCAAATGCACTGCCGTTATGGCTTTATGTCAACTTCGATAAGATGAAGAAGACTAATTATTTTAAATATTTGATGTTAATGATTTGAAGCAACTCAATACCGACTGTTAAATGTGTATATACAAGAAAATCGACTTTATATCTGAATATAAGATTGTCGAATTCTTCCAAATGCACTGCCGTTATGGCTTTATGTCAACTTCGATAAGATGAAGAAGGCTAATTAACTTAAATATTTGATGCTAATGATTTGAAACAACTCAGCACCGACTGCTAAATGTGTATATACAAGAAAATCGACTTTATACCTGAATATAAGATTGTCGAATTCTTCCAAATGCACTGCCGTTATGGCTTTATGTCAACTTCGATAAGATGAAGAAGGCTAATTAACTTAAATATTTGATGCTAATGATTTGAAACAACTCAGCACCGACTGCTAAATGTGTATATACAAGAAAATCGACTTTATACCTGAATATAAGATTGTCGAATTCTTCCAAATGCACTGCCGTTATGGCTTTATGTCAACTTCGATAAGATGAAGAAGGCTAATTAACTTAAATATTTGATGTTAATGATTTGAAGCAACTCAATACCGACTGCTAATTGTGTAAATACAAGAAAATCGACTTTATACCTGATCATAAGATTGTCGAATTCTTCCAAATGCACTGCAGTTATGGCTTTATGTCAACTTCGATAAGATGAAGAAGGCTAATTAACTTAAATATTTGATAATAATGATTTGAAGCAACTCAATGCCGACTGCTAAATGTGTATATACAAGAAAATCGACTTTAATCCTGAATATAAGATTGTCGTATTCTTCCAAATGCACTGCCGTTATGGCTTTATGTCAACTTCGATAAGATGAAGAAGGCTAATTAACTTAAATATTTGATGTTAATGATTTGAAGCAACTCAATACCGACTGTTAAATGTGTATATACAAGAAAATCGACTTTATACCTGAATATAAGATTGTCGAATTCTTCCAAATGCACTGCCGTTATGGCTTTATGTCAACTTCGATAAGATGAAGAAGGCTAATTAACTTAAATATTTGATGTTAATGATTTGAAGCAACTCAATACCGACTGTTAAATGTGTATATACAAGACAATCGACTTTATACCTGAATATAAGATTGTCGAATTCTTCCAAATGCACTGCCGTTATGGCTTTATGTCAACTTCGATAAGATGAAGAAGACTAATTATTTTAAATATTTGATGTTAATGATTTGAAGCAACTCAATACCGACTGTTAAATGTGTATATACAAGAAAATCGACTTTATACCTGAATATAAGATTGTCGAATTCTTCCAAATGCACTGCCGTTATGGCTTTATGTCAACTTCGATAAGATGAAGAAGACTAATTATTTTAAATATTTGATGTTAATGATTTGAAGCAACTCAATACCGACTGTTAAATGTGTATATACAAGAAAATCGACTTTATACCTGAATATAAGATTGTCGAATTCTTCCAAATGCACTGCCGTTATGGCTTTTTGTCAACTTCGGTAAGATGAAGAAGGCTAATTAACTTAAATATTTGATGTTAATGATTTGAAGCAACTCAATACCGACTGCTAAATGTGTATATACAAGAAAATCGACTTTATACCTGAATATAAGATTGTCGAATTCTTCCAAATGCACTGCCGTTATGGCTTTATGTCAACTTCGATAAGATGAAGAAGGCTAATAAATTTAAATATTTGATGTTAATGATTTGAAGCAACTCAATACCGACTGCTAAAAGTGTATATTCAAGAAAATCGACTTTATACCTGAATATAAGATTGTCGAATTCTTCCAAATGCACTGCCGTTATGGCTTTATGTCAACTTCGATAAGATGAAGAAGGCTAATTAACTTAAATATTTGATGTTAATGATTTGAAGCAACTCAATATCGACTGCTAAATGTGTATATACAAGAAAATCGACTTTATACCTGAATGTAAGATTGTCGAATTCTTCCAAATGCACTGCCGTTATGGCTTTATGTCAACTTCGATAAGATGAAGAAGGCTAATTAACTTAAATATTTGATGTTAATGATTTAAAGCAACTCAATATCGACTGTTAAATGTGTATATACAAGAAAATCGACTTTATACCTGAATATAAGATTGTCGAATTCTTCCAAATGCACTGCCGTTATGGCTTTATGTCAACTTCGATAAGATGAAGAAGGCTAATTAACTTAAATATTTGATGTTAATGATTTAAAGCAACTCAATATCGACTGCTAAATGTGTATATACAAGAAAATCGACTTTATACCTGAATATAAGATTGTCGAATTCTTCCAAATGCACTGCCGTTATGGCTTTATGTCAACTTCGATAAGATGAAGAAGGCTAATTAACTTAAATATTTGATGTTAATGATTTGAAGCAACTCAATACCGACTGCTAAATGTGTATATACAAGAAAATCGACTTTATACCTGAATATAAGATTGTCGAATTCTTCCAAATGCACTGCCGTTATGGCTTTATGTCAACTTTGATAAGATGAATAAGGCAAATTAACTTAAATATTTGATGTTAATGATTTGAAGCAACTCAACATCGACTGCTAAATGTGTATATACAAGAAAATCGACTTTTTTCCTAAATATAAGATTGTCGAATTCTTCCAAATGCACTGCCGTTATGGCTTTACGTCAACTTCGATAAGATGCAGAAGGCTAATTAACGTAAATATTTGATGTTAATGAATTAAAGCAACTCAATATCGACTGCTAAATGTGTATATACAAGAAAATCGACTTTATACCTGAATATAAGATTGTCGAATTCTTCCAAATGCACTGCCGTTATGGCTTTATGTCAACTTCGATAAGATGCAGAAGGCTAATTAACTTAAATATTTGATGTTAATGATTTGAAGCAACTCAGCACCGACTGCTAAATGTGTATATACAAGAAAATCGACTTTATACCTGAATATAAGATTGTCGAATTCTTCCAAATGCACTGCCGTTATGGCTTTATGTCAACTTCGATAAGATGAAGAAGGCTAATTAACTTAAATATTTGATGTTAATGATTTGAAGCAACTCAATATCGACTGCTAAATGTGTATATACAAGAAAATCGACTTTATACCTGAATATAAGATTGTCGAATTCTTCCAAATGCACTGCCGTTATGGCTTTATGTCAACTTCGATAAGATGAAGAAGGCTAATTAACTTAAATATTTGATGTTAATGATTTGAAGCAACTCAATACCGACTGCTAAATGTGTATATACAAGAAAATCGACTTTATACCTGAATATAAGATTGTCGAATTCTTCCAAATGCATTGCCGTTATGGCTTTATGTCAACCTCCATAAGATGAAAAAGGCTTATTAACTTAAATATTTGATGTTAATGATTTGAGGCAACTCAATACCGACGGCTAACTGTGTATGTGCAAGAAAATCGACTTTATACCTGAATATAAGATTGTCGAATTCTTCCAAATGCACTGCCGTTATGGCTTTATGTCAACTTCGATAAGATGAAGAAGGCTAATTAACTTAAATATTTGATGTTAATGATTTGAGGCAACTCAATACCGACTGCTAACTGTGTATGTGCAAGAAAATTGACTTTTTTCCTGAATATAAGATTGTCGAATTCTTCTAAATGCACTGCCGTTATGGCTTTATGTCAACTTCGATAAGATGAATAAGGCTAATTAACTTAAATATTTGATGTTAACGATTTGAAGCAACTCAATACCGACTGCTAAATGTGTGTATACAAGAAAATCGACTTTATACCTGAATATAAGATTGTCGAATTCTTTCAAATGCACTGCCGTTATGGCTTTATGTCAACTTCGATAAGATGAATAAGGCTAATTAACTTAAATATTTGATGTTAATGATTTGAAGCAACTCAATACCGACTGCTAAATGTGTATATACAAGAAAATCGACTTTATACCTGAATATAAGATTGTCGAATTCTTCCAAATGCACTGCCGTTATGGCTTTATGTCAACTTCGATAAGATGAAGAAGGCTAATTAACTTAAATATTTGATGTTAATGATTTGAAGCAACTCAACACCGACTGCTAAATGTGTATATACAAGAAAATCGACTTTATATCTGAATATAAGATTGTCGAATTCTTCCAAATGCACTGCCGTTATGGCTTTATGTCAACTTCGATAAGATGAATAAGGCTAATTAACTTAAATATTTGATGTTAACGATTTGAAGCAACTCAATACCGACTGCTAAATGTGTGTATACAAGAAAATCGACTTTATACCTGAATATAAGATTGTCGAATTCTTCCAAATGCACTGCCGTTATGGCTTTATGTCAACTTCGATAAGATGAAGAAGGCTAATTAACTTAAATATTTGATGTTAATGATTTGAAGCAACTCAACACCGACTGCTAAATGTGTATATACAAGAAAATCGACTTTATATCTGAATATAAGATTGTCGAGTTCTTCCAAATGCACTGCCGTTATGGCTTTATGTCAACTTCGATAAGATGAAGAAGGCTAATTAACTTTAATATTTGATGTTAATGATTTAAAGCAACTCAATATCGACTGCTAAATGTGTAAATACTAGGAAATCGACTTTATACCTGAATATAAGATTGTCGAATTCTTTCAAATGCACTGCCGTTATGGCTTTATGTCAACTTCGATAAGATGAAGAAGGCTAATTGACTTAAGTATTTGATGCTAATGATTTGAAGTAACTCAGCACCGACTGCTAAATGTGAATATGTAAGAAAATCGACTTTATACCTGAATATAAGATTGTCGAATTCTTCCAAATGCACTGCCGTTATGGCTTTATGTCAACTTCGATAAGATGAAGAAGGCTAATTAACTTAAATATTTGATGTTAATGATTTGAAGCAACTCAACACCGACTGCTAAATGTGTATATACAAGAAAATCGACTTTATACCTGAATATAAGATTGTCGAATTCTTTCAAATGCACTGCCGTTATGGCTTTATGTCAACTTCGATAAGATGAAGAAGGCTAATTAACTTAAATATTTGATGTTAATGATTTGAAGCAACTCAATACCGACTGTTAAATGTGTATATACAAGAAAATCGACTTTATACCTGAATATAAGATTGTCGAATTCTTCCAAATGCACTGCCGTTATGGCTTTATGTCAACTTCGATAAGATGAAGAAGGCTAATTATCTTAAATGTTTGATGTTAACGATTTGAAGCAACTCAATACCGACCGCTGAAGGTGTATGTACAAGAAAACTGACTTTATACCTGAATATAAGATTGTCGAATTCTTCCAAATGCACTGCCGTTATGGCTTTATGTCAACTTCGATAAGATGAAGAAGGCTAATTAACTTAAATATTTGATGTTAATGATTTGAAGCAACTCAATACCGACTGTTAAATGTGTATATACAAGAAAATCGGCTTTATACCTGAATATGAGATTGTCGAATTCTTCTAAATGCACTGCCGTTATGGCTTTATGTCAACTTCGATAAGACGTAGAAGGCTAATAAACTTTAATATTTGATGTTAATGACTTAAAACAACTCAATATCGACTGCTAAATGTGTATATACAAGAAAATCGACTTTATACCTGAATATGAAATTGTCGAATTCTTCTAAATGCACTGCCGTTATGGCTTTATGTCAACTTCGATAAGACGTAGAAGGCTAATTAACTTAAATATTTGATGTTAATGATTTTAAGCAACTCAACACCGACTGCTAAATGTGTATATACAAGAATATCGACTTTATACCTGAATATGAGATTGTCGAATTCTTCTAAATGCACTGCCGTTATGGCTTTATGTCAACTTCGATAAGACGTAGAAGGCTAATAAACTTTAATATTTGATGTTAATGATTTTAAGCAACCCAACACCGACTACTAAATGTGTATATACAAGAAAATCGGCTTTATGACTGAAGATAAGATTGTCGAATTCTTCCAAATGCACTGCCGTTATGGCTTCATGTCAACTTCGATAAGATGAAGAAGGCTAATTAACTTAAATATTTGATGTTAATGATTTGAAGCAACTCAATACCGACTGTTAAATGTGTATATACAAGAAAATCGACTTTATATCTGAATATAAGATTGTCGAGTTCTTCCAAATGCACTGCCGTTATGGCTTTATGTCAACTTCGATAAGATGAAGAAGGCTAATTAACTTTAATATTTGATGTTAATGATTTGAAGCAACTCAATACCGACTGTTAAATGTGTATATACAAGAAAATCGGCTTTATGACTGAAGATAAGATTGTCGAATTCTTCCAAATGCACTGCCGTTATGGCTTCATGTCAACTTCGATAAGATGAAGAAGGCTAATTAACTTAAATATTTGATGTTAATGATTTAAAGCAACTCAATACCGACTGCTAAATGTGTATATACAAGAAAATCGACTTTATACCTGAATATAAGATTGTCGAATTCTTCCAAATGCACTGCCGTTATGGCTTCATGTCAACTTCGATAAGATGAAGAAGGCTAATTAACTTAAATATTTGATGTTAATGATTTAAAGCAACTCAATATCGACTGCTAAATGTGTATGTGCAAGAAAATCGACTTTTTTCCTGAATATAAGATTGTCGAATTCTTCCAAATGCACTGCCGTTATGGCTTTATGTCAACTTCGATAAGATGAAGAAGGCTAATTAACTTAAATATTTGATGTTAATGATTTGAAGCAACTCAATATCGACTGCTAAATATGTATAAACAAGAAAATCGACTTTATACCTGAATATAAGATTGTCGAATTCTTCCAAATGCACTGCCGTTATGGCTTCATGTCAACTTCGATAAGATGAAGAAGGCTAATTAACTTAAATATTTGATGTTAATGATTTGAAGCAACTCAATACCGACTGTTAAATGTGTATATACAAGAAAATCGACTTTATACCTGAATATAAGATTGTCGAATTCTTCCAAATGCACTGCCGTTATGGCTTTATGTCAACTTCGATAAGATGAAGAAGGCTAATTAACTTTAATATTTGATGTTAATGATTTGAAGCAACTCAATATCGACTGCTAAATGTGTATATACAAGAAAATCGACTTTTTTCCTGAATATAAGATTGTCGAATTCTTCCAAATGCACTGCCGTTATGG
Source organism: Bactrocera tryoni (assembly GCF_016617805.1). Taxonomy (NCBI): domain Eukaryota; kingdom Metazoa; phylum Arthropoda; class Insecta; order Diptera; family Tephritidae; genus Bactrocera; species Bactrocera tryoni. Next base: position 7,856 of record NW_024396033.1, read on the forward strand.
CTTTATGTTACCTTCGATAAGATGAAGAAGGCTAATTAAATTAAATATTTGATGTTAATGATTTGAAGCAACTCAATACCGACTGCTAAATGTGTATGTGCAAGAAAATCGACTTTTTTCCTGAATATAAGATTGTCGAATTCTTCCAAATGCACTGCCGTTATGGCTTTATGTCAACTTCAGCAAGATGAAGAAGGTTAATTAACATAAATATTTGATGTTAATGATTTGAGGCAACTCAATACCGACTGCTAACTGTGTATGTGCAAGAAAATCGACTTTTTTCCTGAATATAAGATTGTCGAATTCTTCCAAATGCACTGCCGTTATGGCTTTATGTCAACTTCGATAAGATGAAGAAGGCTAATAAACTTTAATATTTGATGTTAATGATTTAAAACAACACAATATCCACTGTTAAATGTGTATGTGCAAGAAAATTTACTTTTTTCCTGAATATAAGATTGTCGAATTCTTCTAAATGCATTGCCGTTATGGCTTTATGTCAACTTCGATAAGATGAAGAAGGCTAATTAACTTAAATATTTGATGTTAATGATTTGAAGCAACTCAATACCGACTGCTAAATGTGTATGTACAAGAAAATCGACTTTATACCTGAATATAAGATTGTCGAATTCTTCCAAATGCACTGCCGTTATGGCTTTATGTCAACTTCGATAAGATGGAGAAGGCTAATTAACGTAAATATTTGATGTTAATGATTTGAAGCAACTCAATACCGACTGCTAATTGTGTATGTGCAAGAAAATCGACTTTATACCTGAATATAAGATTGTCGAATTCTTCCAAATGCACTGCCGTTATGGCTTTATGTCAACTTCGATAAGATGAAGAAGGCTAATTAACTTAAATATTTGATGTTAATGATTTGAAGCAACTCAACACCGACTGCTAAATGTGTATGTGCAAGAAAATCGACTTTTTTCCTGAATATAAGATTGTCGAATTCTTCTAAATGCACTGCCGTTATGGCTTTATGTCAACTTCGATAAGATGGAGAAGGCTAATTAACGTAAACATTTGATGTTAATGATTTGAAGCAACTCAATACCGACTGCTAAATGTGTATATACAAGAAAATCGACTTTATACCTGAATATAAGATTGTCGAATTCTTCCAAATGCACTGCCGTTATGGCTTTATGTCAACTTCGATAAGATGGAGAAGGCTAATTAACGTAAATATTTGATGTTAATGATTTGAAGCAACTCAATACCGACTGCTAATTGTGTATGTGCAAGAAAATCGACTTTATACCTGAATATAAGATTGTCGAATTCTTCCACATGCACTGTCGTTATGGCTTTATGTCATCTTTGATAAGATGAAAAAGGCTAATAAACTTTAATATTTGATGTTAATGATTTAAAGCAACTCAATACCGACCGCTAAATGTGTATGTTCAAGAAAATTAAATTTATACCTGAATATAAGATTGACGAATTCTTCCAAATGCACTGCCGTTATGGCTTTACGTCCACTTCATCAAGATAAAAAAGGTTAATAAACTTTAATATTTGATGTTAGTGATTTAAAGCAACTCAATATCGACTGCTAAATGTGTATATACAAGAAAATCGACTTTATACCTGAATATAAGATTGTCGAATTCTTCCAAATGCACTGCCGTTATGGCTTTATGTCAACTTCGATAAGATGAAGAAGGCTAATTACCTTAAATATTTGATGTTAATGATTTGAAGCAACTCAATACCGACTGCTAAATGTGTATATACAAGAAAATCGACTTTATACCTGAATATAAGATTGTCGAATTCTTCCAAATGCACTGCCGTTATGGCTTTATGTCAACTTGGATAAGATGAAGAAGGCTAATTACCTTAAATATTTGATGTTAATGATTTGAAGTAACTCAATATCGACAGCTGAATGTGTATATACAAGAAAATACACTTTATACCTGAACATAAGATTGTCGAATTCTTCCAAATGCACTGCGGTTATGGCTTTATGTCAACTTCGATAAGATGCAGAAGGCTAATTAACTTAAATATTTGATGTTAATGATTTGAAGCAACTCAATACCGACTGTTAAATGTGTATATACAAGAAAATACACTTTATACCTGAACATAAGATTGTCGAATTCTTCCAAATGCACTGCCGTTATGGCTTTATGTCAACTTCGATAAGATGAAGAAGGCTAATTAACTTAAATATTTGATGTTAATGATTTGAAGCAACTCAATACCGACTGCTAAATGTGTATATACAAGAAAATCGACTTTATACCTGAATATAAGATTGAGGAATTCTTCCAAATGTTCGATAAGATGAAGAAGGCTAATTAACTTAAATATTTGATGTTAATGATTTGAAGCAACTCAATACCGACTGCTAAATGTGAATATACAAGAAAATCGACTTTATACCTGATCACAAGATTGTCGAATTCTTCCAAATGCACTGCCGTTATGGCTTTATGTCAACTTCGATAAGATGAAGAAGGCTAATTAACTTAAATATTTGATGTTAATGATTTGAAGCAACTCAATACCGACTGTAAAATGCGTATATACAAGAAAATCGACTTTATACCTGAATATAAGATTGTCGAATTCTTCCAAATGCACTGCCGTTATGGCTTTATGTCAACTTCGATAAGATGAAGAAGGCTAATTAACTTAAATATTTGATGTTAATGATTTGAAGCAACTCAATACCGACTGCTAAATGTGTATATACAAGAAAATCGACTTTATACCTGAATATAAGATTGTCGAATTCTTTCAAATGCACTGCCGTTATGGCTTTATGTCAACTTCGATAAGATGAAGAAGGCTAATTAACTTAAATATTTGATGTTAATGATTTAAAACAACTCAATACCGACTGCTAAATGTGTAAATACAAGAAAATCGACTTTATACCTGATCACAAGATTGTCGAATTCTTCCAAATGCACTGCCGTTATGGCTTTATGTCAACTTCGATAAGATGAAGAAGGCTAATTAACTTAAATATTTGATGTTAATGATTTGAAGCAACTCAATACCGACTGCTAAATGTGTATATACAAGAAAATCGACTTTATACCTGATCACAAGATTGTCGAATTCTTTCAAATGCACTGGCGTTATGGCTTTATGTCAACTTCGATAAGATGAAGAAGGCTAATTAACTTAAATATTTGATGTTAATGATTTGAAGCAACTCAATACCGACTGCTAAATGTGTATATACAAGAAAATCGACTTTATACCTGAATATAAGATTGTCGAATTCTTCCAAATGCACTGCCGTTATGGCTTTATGTCAACTTCAATAAGATGAAGAAGGCTAATTAACTTAAATATTTGATGTTAATGATTTGAAGCAACTCAATACCGACTGCTAAATGTGTATACACAAGAAAATCGACTTTATACCTGAATATAAGATTGTCGAATTCTTCCAAATGCACTGCCGTTATGGCTTTATGTCAACTTCGATAAGATGAAGAAGGCTAATTAACTTAAATATTTGATGTTAATGATTTGAAGCAACTCAATACCGACTGCTAAATGTGTATATACAAGAAAATCGACTTTATACCTGAATATAAGATTGTCGAATTCTTCCAAATGCACTGCCGTTATGGCTTTATGTCAACTTCGATAAGATGAAGAAGGCTAATTAACTTAAATATTTGATGTTAATGATTTAAAGCAACTCAATACCGACTGCTAAATGTGTATATACAAGAAAATCGACTTTATACCTGAATATAAGATTGTCGAATTCTTCCAAATGCACTACCGTTATGGCTTTATGTCAACTTCGGTAAGATGAAGAAGGCTAATTAACTTAAATATTTGATGTTAATGATTTAAAGCAACTCAATACCGACTGCTAAATGTGTATATACAAGAAAATCGACTTTATACCTGAATATAAGATTGAAGAATTCTTCCAAATGCACTGCCGTTATGGCTTTATGTCAACTTCGGTAAGATGAAGAAGGCTAATTAACTTAAATATGTGAAAGTAATGATTTGAAGCAACTCAATACCGACTGCTATTTGTGCATATACGAGAAAATCGGCTTTATACCTGGATATAAGATTGTCGAATTCTTCCAAATGCACTGCCGTTATGGCTTTATGTCAACTTCAGCAATATGAAGAAACTTAATTACCTTAAATAATTGATGTTTATGATTTAAAGCAACTCAGAATCGACTACTAAATGTGTATATACAAGAAAATCGACTTGATACCTGAATATAAGATTGTCGAATTCTTCCAAATGCACTGCCGTTATGGCTTTATGTCAACTTCGATAAGATGAAGAAGGCTAATTAACTTAAATATTTGATGTTAATGATTTGAAGCAACTCAATACCGACTGCTAAATGTGTATATACAAGAAAATCGACTTTATACCTGAATATAAGATTGTCGAATTCTTTCAAATGCACTGCCGTTATGGCTTTATGTCAACTTCGATAAGATGAAGAAGGCTCATTAACTTAAATATTTGATGTTAATGAATTAAAGCAACTCAATACCGACTGCTAAATGTGTATATACAAGAAAATCGACTTGATACCTGATTATAAGATTGTCGAATTCTTTCAAATGCACTGCCGTTATGGCTTTATGTAAACTTCGATAAGATGAAGAAGGCTCATTAACTTTAATATTTGATATTAATGATTTGAAACAACTCAATACCGACTGCTAAATGTGTATATACAAGAAAATCGACTTTATACCTGAATATAAGATTGTCGAATTCTTCCAAATGCACTGCCGTTATTGCTTTATGTCAACTTCGATAAGATGAAGAAGGCTAATTAACTTAAATATTTGAAGTTAATGATTTGAAGCAACTCAATACCGACTGCTAAATGTGTATATACAAGAAAATCGACTTTATACCTGAACATAAGATTGTCGAATTCTTCCAAATGCACTGCCGTTATGGCTTTATGTAAACTTCAGCAAGATGAAGAAGGCTAATTAACTTAAATATTTGATGTTTATGATTTGAAGCAAATCAATATCGACTGCTAAATGTGTATATACAAGAAAATCCATTTTATACCTGAATATAAGATTGTCGAATTCTTCCAAAAGCACTGCCGTTATCTCTTTATGTCAACTTCAGTAAAATGAAGAAGGTTAATTAACTTAAATATTTGATGTTAATGATTTGAAGCAATTTAATATCGACTGCTAAATGTGTATATACAAGAAAATCGACTTTATACCTGAATATAAGATTGTCGAATTCTTCCAAATGCACTGCCGCTATGGCTTTATGTCAACTTCGATAAGATGAAGAAGGCTAATTAACTTAAATATTTGATGTTAATGATTTGAAGCAACTCAATATCGACTGCTAAATGTGTATATACAAGAAAATCGACTTTATACCTGAATATAAGATTGTCGAATTCTTCCAAATGCACTGCCGCTATGGCTTTATGTCAACTTCGATAAGATGAAGAAGGCTAATTAACTTAAATATTTGATGTTAATGATTTGAAGCAACTCAATACCGACTGCTAAATGTGTATATACAAGAAAATCGACTTTATACCTGAATATAAGATTGTCGAATTCTTCCAAATGCACTGCCGCTATGGCTTTATGTCAACTTCGATAAGATGAAGAAGGCTAATTAACTTAAATATTTGATGTTAATGATTTGAAGCAACTCAATACCGACTGTTAAATGTGTATATACAAGAAAATCGACTTTATACCTGAATATAAGTTTGTCGAATTCTTCCAAATGCACTGCCGTTATGGCTTTATGTCAACTTCGATAAGATGAAGAAGGCTAATTAACTTAAATATTTGATTTTAATCATTTGAAGCAACTCACAACCGACTGCTAAATGTGTATATACAAGAAAATCGACTTTATACCTGAATATAAGTTCGTCGAATTCTTCCAAATGCACTGCAGTTATGGCTTTATGTCAACTTCGATAAGATGAAGAAGGCTAATTAACTTAAATATTTGATGTTAATGATTTGAAGCAACTCAATACCAACTGCTAAATGTGTATATACAAGAAAATCGACTTTATACCTGAATATAAGTTCGTCGAATTCTTCCAAATGCACTGCAGTTATGGCTTTATGTCAACTTCGATAAGATGAAGAAGGCTAATTAACTTAAATATTTGATGTTAATGATTTGAAGCAACTCAATACCAACTGCTAAATGTGTATATACAAGAAAATCGACTTTAATCCTGAATATAAGATTGTCGTATTCTTCCAAATGCACTGCCGTTATGGCTTTATGTCAAACTCAGTAAGATGAAGAAGGCTAATTAACTTCCAAATGCACTGCCGTTATAGCTCCATCTCAACTTCAGCAAGATGGAGAATGTTAATTAACTTAAATATTTGATGTAAATGACATGAAGCTACTCAATACCGACTGCTAAATGTGTATATACAAGAAAATCGACTTTATACCTGAACATAAGATTGTCGAATTCTTCCAAATGCACTGCCGTTATGGCGTTATGTCAACTTCAGTAAGATGAAGAAGGCAAGTTAACCTAAATATGTTAAATTAACTAATTAACTTAAATATTTGATGTTAATGATTTGAAGCAACTCAATATCGACTGCTAAATGTGTATATACAAGAAAATCGACTTTATACCTGAATATAAGATTGTCGAATTCTTCCAAATGCACTGCCGTTATGGCTTTATGTCAACTTCGATAAGATGAAGAAGGCTAATTAACTTAAATATTTGATGTTAATGATTTGAAGAAACTCAACACCGACTGCTAGATGTGTATATAGAAGAAAATCGACTATATACCTGAATATAAGATTGTTGAATTCTTCCAAATGCACTGCCGTTATGGCTTTATGTCACCTTCGATAAAATGAAGAAGGCTAATTAACTTAAATATTTGATGTTAATGATTTGAAGCAACTCAATACCGACTGCTAAATGTGTATATACAAGAAAATCGACTTTATACCTGAATATAAGTTTGTCGAATTCTTCCAAATGCACTGCCGTTATGGCTTTATGTCAACTTCGATAAGATGAAGAAGGCTAATTAACTTAAATATTTGATGTTAATGATTTGAAGCAACTCAATACCGTCTGCTAAATGTGTATATACAAGAAAATCGACTTTATACCTGAATATAAGATTGTCGAATTCTTCCAAATGCACTGCAGTTATGGCTTTATGTCAACTTCGATAAAATGAAAAAGGCTAATTAACTTAAATATTTGATGGTAATGATTTGAAACAACCCAATACCGACTGCTTAATGTGTATATACAATAAAATCGACTTTATACCTGATCACAAGTTTGTCGAATTCTTGCAAATGCACTGCCGTTATGGCTTTATGTAAAATTCTGCAAGACGGAGAATGTTAATTAACTTAAATATTTGATGTTAATGATTTGAAGCAACTCAATACCGACTGCTAAATGTGTATATACAAGAAAATCGACTTTATACCTGAATATAAGATTGTCGAATTCTTCCAAATGCACTGCAGTTATGGCTTTATGTCAACTTCGATAAAATGAGAAAGGCTAATTAACTTAAATATTTGATGGTAATGATTTGAAGCAACTCAATTATGACTGCTAAATGTGTATATACAAGAAAATCGACTTTATACCTGAATATAAGTTTGTCGAATTCTTCCAAATGCACTGCCGTTATGGCTTTATGTCAACTTCGATAAGATGAAGAAGGCTAATTAACTTAAATATTTGATGTTAATGATTTGAAGCAACTCAATACCGACTGCTAAATGTGTATATACAAGAAAATCGACTTTATACCTGAATATAAGTTTGTCGAATTCTTCCAAATGCACTGCCGTTATGGCTTTATGTCAACTTCGATAAGATGAAGAAGGCTAATTAACTTAAATATTTGATGTTAATGATTTGAAGCAACTCAATACCGACTGCTAAATGTGTATATACAAGAAAATCGACTTTATACCTGAATATAAGATTGAAGAATTCTTCCAATTGCACTGCCGTTATGGCTTTATGTCAACTTCGATAAGATGAAGAAGGAAAATTAACTTAATTATTTGATGTTATTGATTTGAGGCAACTCAATACCGACTGCTAACTGTGTATGTGCAAGAAAATCGACTTTATACCTGAATATAAGATTGTCGAATTCTTCCAAATGCACTGCCGTTATGGCTTTATGTCAACTTCAGCAAGATGAAGAAGGTTAATTAACATAAATATTTGATGTTAATGATTTGAGGCAACTCAATACCGACTGCTAACTGTGTATGTGCAAGAAAATCGACTTTTTTCCTGAATATAAGATTGTCGAATTCTTCTAAATGCACTGCCGTTATGGCTTTATGTCAACTTCGATAAGACGTAGAAGGCTAATAAACTTTAATATTTGATTTTAGTGATTTAAAGCAACTCAATACCGACTGCTGATTGTGTATGTGCAAGAAAATCGACTTTATACCTGAATATAAGATTGTCGAATTCTTCCAAATGCACTGCCGTTATGGCTTTATGTCAACTTCGATAAGATGAAGAAGGCTAATTAACTTAAATATTTGATGTTAATGATTTGAAGCAACTCAATACCGACTGCTAAATGTGTATATACAAGAAAATCGACTTTATACCTGAATATAAGATTGTCGAATTCTTCCAAATGCACTGCCGTTATGGCTTTATGTCAACTTCGATAAGATGAAGAAGGCTAATTAACTTAAATATTTGATGTTAATGATTTGAAGCAACTCAGCACCGACTGCTAAATGTGTATATACAAGAAAATTGACTTTTTTCCTGAATATAAGATTGTCGAATTCTTCCAAATGCACTGCCGTTATGGCTTTATGTCAACTTCGATAAGATGAAGAAGGCTAATTAACTTAAATATTTATGTTAATGATTTGAAGCAAATCAATACCGACTGCTAAATGTGTATATATGTACAAGAAAATCGACTTTATACCTGAATATAAGATTGTCGAATTCTTCCAAATGCACTGCCGTTATGGCTTTATGTCAACTTCGATAAGATGAAGAAGGCTAATTAACTTAAATATTTGATGTTAATGATTTGAAGCAACTCAGCACCGACTGCTAAATGTGTATATACAAGAAAATTGACTTTTTTCCTGAATATAAGATTGTCGAATTCTTCCAAATGCACTGCCGTTATGGCTTTATGTCAACTTCGATAAGATGAAGAAGGCTAATTAACTTAAATATTTGATGTTAATGATTTGAAGCAACTCAATATCGACTGCTAAATGTGTATATATGTACAAGAAAATCGACTTTATACCTGAATATAAGATTGTCGAATTCTTCCAAATGCACTGCCGTTATGGCTTTATGTCAACTTCGATAAGATGAAGAAGGCTAATTAACTTAAATATTTGATGTTAATGATTTGAAGCAACTCAACACTGACTGCTAAATGTTTATATACAAGAAAATCGACTTTGTACCTGAATATAAGATTGTCGAATTCTTCCAAATGCACTGCCGTTATGGCTTTATGTCAACTTCGATAAGATGAAGAAGGCTAATTAACTTAAATATTTGATGCTAATGATTTGAAGCAACTCAATACCGACTGTTAAATGTGTATATACAAGAAAATCGACTTTATACCTGAATATAAGATTGTCGAATTCTTCCAAATGCACTGCCGTTATGGCTTTATGTCAACTTCGATAAGATGAAGAAGGCTAATAAACTTTAATATTTGATGTTAATGATTTGAAGCAACTCAACACTGACTGCTAAATGTTTATATACAAGAAAATCGACTTTGTACCTGAATATAAGATTGTCGAATTCTTCCAAATGCACTGCCGTTATGGCTTTATGTCAACTTCGATAAGATGAAGAAGGCTAATTAACTTAAATATTTGATGCTAATGATTTGAAGCAACTCAGCACCGACTGCTAAATGTGTATATACAAGAAAATCGACTTTATACCTGAATATAAGATTGTCGAATTCTTCCAAATGCACTGCCGTTATGGCTTTATGTCAACTTCGATAAGATGAAGAAGGCTAATTAACTTAAATATTTGATGCTAATGATTTGAAGCAACTCAATACCGACTGTTAAATGTGTATATACAAGAAAATCGACTTTATACCTGAATATAAGATTGTCGAATTCTTCCAAATGCACTGCCGTTATGGCTTTATGTCAACTTCGATAAGATGAAGAAGGCTAATAAACTTAAATATTTGATGTTAATGATTTGAAGCAACTCAATACCGACTGCTAAATGTGTATATACAAGAAAATCGACTTTATACCTGAATATAAGATTGTCGAATTCTTCCAAATGCACTGCCGTTATGGCTTTATGTCAACTTCGATAAGATGAAGAAGGCTAATTAACTTAAATATTTGATGCTAATGATTTGAAGCAACTCAGCACCGACTGCTAAATGTGTATATACAAGAAAATCGACTTTATACCTGAATATAAGATTGTCGAATTCTTCCAAATGCACTGCCGTTATGGCTTTATGTCAACACCGATAAGATGAAGAAGGCTAACTAACTTAAATATTTGATGTTAATGATTTGAAGAAACTTAATACCGACTGCTGAATGTGCATATACAAGAAAATCGACTTTATACCTGAATATAAGATTGTCGAATTCTTCCAAATGCACTGCCGTTATGGCTTTATGTCAACACCGATAAGATGAAGAAGGCTAATTAACTTAAATATTTGATGTTAATGATTTGAAGCAACTCAATACCGACTGCTGAATGTGCATATACAAGAAAATCGACTTTATACCTAAATATAAGATTGTCGAATTCTTCCAAATGCACTGCCGTTATGGCTTTATGTCAACTACGATAAAACGAAAAAGACTAATTAACTTAAATATTTGATGTTAATGATTTGAAGCAACTCAATACCGACTGTTAAATGTGTATATACAAGAAAATCGACTTTATACCTGAATATAAGATTGTCGAATTCTTCCAAATGCACTGCCGTTATGGCTTTATGTCAACTTCGATAAGATGAAGAAGGCTAATGAACTTAAATATTTGATGTTAATGATTTGAAGCAACTCAATACCGACTGTTAAATGTGTATATACAAGAAAATCGACTTTATACCTGAATATAAGATTGTCGAATTCTTCCAAATGCACTGCCGTTATGGCTTTATGTCAACTTCGATAAGATGAAGAAGGCTAATTAACTTAAATATTTGATGTTAATGATTTGAAGCAACTCAATACCGACTGCTGAATGTGTATATACAAGAAAATCGACTTTATACCTGAATATAAGATTGTCGAATTCTTCCAAATGCACTGCCGTTATGGCTTTATGTCAACTTCGGTAAGATGAAGAAGGCTAATTAACTTAAATATTTGATGTTAATGATTTGAAGCAACTCAATACCGACTGCTAAATGTGTATATACAAGAAAATCGACTTTATACCTGAACATAAGATTGTCGAATTCTTCCAAATGCACTGCCGTTATGGCTTTATGTCAACTTCGATAAGATGAAGAAGGTTAATTAACTTAAATATTTGATGTTAATGATTTGAAGCAACTCAATACCGACTGCTAAATGTGTATATACAAGAAAATCGACTTTATACCTGAACATAAGATTGTCGAATTCTTCCAAATGCACTGCCGTTATGGCTTTATGTCAACTTCGATAAGATGAAGAAGGCTAATTAACTTAAATATTTGATGTTAATGATTTGAAGCAACTCAATACCGACTGCTTAAAGTGTATATACAAGAAAATCGACTTTATACCTGAACATAAGATTGTCGAATTCTTCCAAATGCACTGCCGTTATAGCTCCATCTCAACTTCAGCAAGATGGAGAATGTTAATTAACTTAAATATTTGATGTAAATGACATGAAGCTACTCAATACCGACTGCTAAATGTGTATATACAAGAAAATCGACTTTATACCTGAACATAAGATTGTCGAATTCTTCCAAATGCACTGCCGTTATGGCTTTATGTCAACTTCAGCAAGATGGAGAATGTTAATTAACTTAAATATTTGATGTTAATGACTTGAAGCTACTCAATACCGACTGCTAAATGTGTATATACAAGAAAATCGACTTTATACCTGAACATAAGATTGTCGAATTCTTCCAAATGCACTGCCGTTATGGCTTTATGTCAACTTCGATAAGATGAAGAAGGCTAATTAACTTAAATATTTGATGTTAATGATTTGAAGCAACTCAATACCGACTGCTAAATGTGTATATACAAGAAAATCGACTTTATACCTGAATATAAGATTGTCGAATTCTTCCAAATGCACTGCCGTTATGGCTTTATGTCAACTTCGATAAGATGAAGAAAGTTAATTAACTTAAATATTTGATGTTAATGACTTGAAGCTACTCAATACCGACTGCTAAATGTGTATATACAAGAAAATCGACTTTATACCTGATCGTAAGATTGTCGAATTCTTCCAAATGCTCTGCAGTTATGGCTTTATGTCAACTTCGATAAGATGAAGAAGGCTAATTAACATAAATATTTGATAATAATGATTTGAAGCAACTCAATACCGACTGTTAAATGTGTATATACAAGAAAATCGACTTTATACCTGAATATAAGATTGTCGAATTCTTCCAAATGCACTGCCGTTATGGCTTTATGTCAACTTGGATAAGATGTAGAAGGTTAATTAACTTCAACATTTGATGTTAATGATTTGAAACAACTCAATACCGACTGCTAAATGTGTATATACAAGAAAATCGACTTTATACCTGAATATAAGATTTCGAATTCTTCCAAATGCACTGCCGTTATGGCTTTATGTCAACTTCGATAAGATGAAGAAGGTTAATTAACTTAAATATTTGATGTTAATGATTTGAAGCAACTCAATACCGACTGCTAAATGTGTATATACAAGAAAATCGACTTTATACCTGAATATAAGATTGTCGAATTCTTCCAAATGCACTGCCGTTATGGCTTTATGTCAACTTCGATAAGATGAAGAAGGCTAATTAACTTAAATATTTGATGTTAATGATTTGAAGCAACTCAATACCGACTGCTAAATGTGTATATACAAGAAAATCGACTTTATACCTGAATATAAGATTGTCGAATTCTTCCAAATGCACTGCCGTTATGGCTTTATGTCAACTTCGGTAAGATGAAGAAGGCTAATTAACTTAAATATTTGATGTTAATGATTTGAAGCAACTCAATACCGACTGTTAAATGTGTATATACAAGAAAATCGACTTTATACCTGAATATAAGATTGTCGAATTCTTCCAAATGCACTGCAGTTATGGCTTTATGTCAACTTCGATAAGATGTAGAAGGCTAATTAACTTAAATATTTGATGCTAATGATTTGAAGCAACTCAATTCTGACTGCTTAATGTGTATATACAAGAAAATCGACTTTATACCTGAATATAAGATTGTCGAATTCTTCCAAATGCACTGCAGTTATGGCTTTATGTCAACTTCGATAAGATGTAGAAGGCTAATTAACTTAAATATTTGATGTTAATGATTTGAAGCAACTCAATTCTGACTGCTTAATGTGTATATACAAGAAAATCGACTTTATACCTGAATATAAGATTGTCGAATTCTTCCAAATGCACTGCCGTTATGGCTTTATGTCAACTTCGATAAGATGAAGAAGGCTAATTAACTTAAATATTTGATGTTAATGATTTGAAGCAACTCAATATCGACTGCTAAATGTGTATATACAAGAAAATCGACTTTATACCTGAATATAAGATTGTCGAATTCTTCCAAATGCACTGCCGTTATGGCTTTATGTCAACTTCTGTAAAATGAAGAAGGTTAATTAACTTAAATATTTGATATTAATGATTTAAAGCAACTCAATATCGACTGCTAAATGTGTATATACAAGAAAATCGACTTTATACCTGAATATAAGATTGTCGAATTCTTCCAAATGCACTGCCGTTATGGCTTTATGTCAACTTCGATAAGATAAAGGAAGCTAATTAACTTAAATATTTGATGTTAATGATTTAAAGCAACTCAATATCGACTGCTAAGTGTGTATATACAAGAAAATCGACTTTATACCTGAATATAAGATTGTCGAATTCTTCCAAATGCACTGCCGTTATGGCTTTATGTCAACTTCGATAAGATGAATAAAGCTAATTAACTTAAATATTTGATGTTAATGATTTGAAGCAACTCAATATCGACTGCTAAATGTGTATATACAAGAAAATTGATTTTATACCTGAATATAAATTTGTCGAATTCTTCCAAATGCACTGCCGTTATGGCTTTATGTCAACTTCGATAAAATGAAAAAGGCTAATTGACTTAAATATTTGATGAATTTGATTTGAAACAACTCAATATCGACTGCTGAATGTGTATATACAAGAAAATTGATTTTATACCTGAATATAAATTTGTCGAATTCTTCCAAATGCACTGCCGTTATGGCTTTATGTCAACTTCGATAAAATGAAAAAGGCTAATTGACTTAAATATTTGATGAATTTGATTTGAAACAACTCAATACCGACTGCTAAATGTGTATGTACAAGAAAATCGACTTTTTACCTAAATATAAGATTGTCGAATTCTTCCAAATGCACTGCCGTTATGGCTCTATGTCAACTTCGATAAGATGAAGAAGGCTAATTAACTTAAATATTTGATGTTAATGATTTAAAACAACTCAATACCGACTGCTAAATGTGTATATACAAGAAAATCGACTTTATACCTGAATATAAGATTGTCGAATTCTTCCAAATGCACTGCCGTTATGGCTTTATGTCAACTTCGATAACATGAAGAAGGCTAATGAACTTAAATATTTGATGTTAATGATTTGAACAAACTCAGCACCGACTGCTAAATGTGTATATACAAGAAAATTGACTTTATACCTGAACATAAGATTGTCGAATTCTTCCAAATGCACTGCCGTTATGGCTTTATGTCAACTTCGATAACATGAAGAAGGCTAATGAACTTAAATATTTGATGTTAATGATTTGAACAAACTCAACACCGACTGCTAAATGTGTATATACAAGAAAATCGACTTTATACCTGAATATAAGATTGTCGAATTCTTCCAAATGCACTGCCGTTATGGCTTTATGTCAACTTCAGCAAGATGAAGAAGGCTAATTAACTTAAATATTTGATGTTAATGATTTGAAGCAACTCAACATCGACTGCTAAATGTGTATATACAAGAAAATCGACTTTATACCTGAATATAAGATTGTCGAATTCTTCCAAATGCACTGCCGTTATGGCTTTATGTCAACTTCAGCAAGATGAAGAAGGCTAATTAACTTAAATATTTGATGTTAATGATTTGAAGCAACTCAATATCGACTGCTAAATGTGTATATACAAGCAAATCGACTTTATACCTGAATATAAAATTGTCGAATTCTTCCAAATGCACTGCCGTTATGGCTTTATGTCAACTTCGGTAGGAAGAAGAAGGCTAATTAACTTAAATATTTGATGTTAATGATTTGAAGCAACTCAATATCGACTGCTAAATGTGTATATACAAGAAAATCGACTTTATACCTGAATATAAGATTGTCGAATTCTTCCAAATGCACTGCCGTTATGGCTTTATGTCAACTTCGGTAAGATGAAGAAGGCTAATTAACTTAAATATTTGATGTTAATGATTTTAAGCAACTCAATATCGACTGCTAAATGTGTATATACAAGAAAATCGACTTTATACCTGAATATAAGATTGTCGAATTCTTTCAAATGCACTGCCGTTATGGCTTTATGTCAACTTCGATAAGATGAAGAAGGCTAATTAACTTAAATATTTGATGTTAATGATTTGAAGCAACTCAACACCGACTGCTAAATGTGTATGTGCAAGAAAATCGACTTTATACCTGAATATAAGATTGTCGAATTCTTCCAAATGCACTGCCGTTATGGCTTTATGTCAACTTCGATAAGATGAAGAAGGTTAATTAACATAAATATTTGATGTTAATGATTTGAAGCAACTCAACACCGACTGCTAAATGTGTATGTGCAAGAAAATCGACTTTTTTCCTGAATATAAGATTGTCGAATTCTTCCAAATGCACTGCCGTTATGGCTTTATGTCAACTTCGATAAGATGAAGAAGGCTAATTAACTTAAATATTTGATGTTAATGATTTGAAGCAACTCAACACCGACTGCTAAATGTGTATGTGCAAGAAAATCGACTTTATACCTGAATATAAGATTGTCGAATTCTTCCAAATGCACTGCCGTTATGGCTTTATGTCAACTTCGATAAGATGAAGAAGGCTAATTAACTTAAATATTTGATGTTAATGATTTGAAGCAACTCAATATCGACTGCTTAATGTGTATATACAAGAAAATCGACTTTATACCTGAATATAAGATTGTCGAATTCTTCCAAATGCACTGCCGTTATGGCTTTATGTCAACTTCGATAAGATGAAGAAGGCTAATTAACTTAAATATTTGATGTTAATGATTTGAAGCAACTCAATATCGACTGCTAAATGTGTATATACAAGAAAATCGACTTTATACCTGAATATAAGATTGTCGAATTCTTCCAAATGCACTGCCGTTATGGCTTTATGTCAACTTCGATAAGATGAAGAAGGCTAATTAACTTAAATAATGTGAAGTTTTTGATTTAAAGCAACTCAATATCGACTGCTAAATGTGTATATACAAGAAAATCGACTTTATACCTGAATATAAGATTGTCGAATTCTTCCAAATGCACTGCCGTTATGGCTTTATGTCAACTTCGATAAGATGAAGAAGGCTAATTAACTTAAATATTTGATGTTAATGATTTGAAGCAACTCAATACCGACTGCTAAATGTGTATATACAAGAAAATCGACTTTATACCTGAATATAAGATTGTCGAATTCTTCCAAATGCACTGCCGTTATGGCTTTATGTCAACTTCGATAAGATGAAGAAGGCTAATTTACTTAAATATTTGATGTTAATGATTTGAAGCAACTCAATACCGACTGTTAAATGTGTATATACAAGAAAATCGACTTTATACCTGAATATAAGATTGTCGAATTCTTCCAAATGCACTGCCGTTATGGCTTTATGTCAACTTCGATAAGATGAAGAAGGCTAATTTACTTAAATATTTGATGCTAATGATTTGAAGCAACTCAATACCGACTGTTAAATGTGTATATACAAGAAAATCGACTTTATATCTGAATATAAGATTGTCGAGTTCTTCCAAATGCACTGCCGTTATGGCTTTATGTCAACTTCGATAAGATGAAGAAGGCTAATTAACTTTAATATTTGATGTTAATGATTTGAAGCAACTCAATATCGACTGCTAAATGTGTATATACAAGAAAATCGACTTTATACCTGAATATAAGATTGTCGAGTTCTTCCAAATGCACTGCCGTTATGGCTTTATGTCAATTTCGATAAGATGAAGAAGGCTAATTTACTTAAATATTTGATGTTAATGATTTGAAGCAACTCAATATCGACTGCTGAATGTGTATATACAAGAAAATCGACTTTATACCTGAATATAAGATTGTCGAATTCTTCCAAATGCACTGCCGTTATGGCTTTATGTCAACTTCGATAAGATGAAGAAGGCTAATTAACTTTAATATTTGATGTTAATGATTTGAAGCAACTCAATATCGACTGCTGAATGTGTATATACAAGAAAATCGACTTTATACCTGAATATAAGATTGTCGATGTCTTCCAAATGCACTGCCGTTATGGCTTTATGTCAACTTCGATAAGATGAAGAAGGCTAATTAACTTAAATATTTGATGTTAATGATTTGAAGCAACTCAATACCGACTGCTGAATGTGTATATACAAGAAAATCGACTTTATACCTGAATATAAGATTGTCGAATTCTTCCAAATGCACTGCCGTTATGGCTTTATGTCAACTTCGATAAGATGAAGAAGGCTAATTAACTTAAATATTTGATGTTAATGATTTGAAGCAACTCAATACCGACTGCTAAATGTGTATATACAAGAAAATCGACTTTATACCTGAATATAAGATTGTCGATGTCTTCCAAATGCACTGCCGTTATGGCTTTATGTCAACTTCGATAAGATGAAGAAGGCTAATTAACTTAAATATTTGATGTTAATGATTTGAAGCAACTCAATACCGACTGTTAAATGTGTATATACAAGAAAATCGACTTTATACCTGAATATAAGATTGTCGAATTCTTCCAAATGCACTGCCGTTATGGCTTTATGTCAACTTCGGTAAGATGAAGAAGGCTAATTACTTAAATATTTGATGTTAATGATTTGAAACAACTCAATTATGACTGCTGAATGTGTATATACAAGAAAATCGACTTTATACCTGAATATAAGATTGTCGAATTCTTCCAAATGCACTGCCGTTATGGCTTTATGTCAACTTCGATAAGATGAAGAAGGCTAATTACTTAAATATTTGATGTTAATGATTTGAAGCAACTCAATACCGACTGTTAAATGTGTATATACAAGAAAATCGACTTTATACCTGAATATAAGATTGTCGAATTCTTCCAAATGCACTGCCGTTATGGCTTTATGTCAACTTCGATAAGATGAAGAAGGCTAATTTACTTAAATATTTGATGTTAATGATTTGAAGCAACTCAATACCGACTGCTAAATGTGTATATACAAGAAAATCGACTTTATACCTGAATATAAGATTGACGAATTCTTCCAAATGCACTGCCGTTATGGCTTTATGTCAACTTCGATAAGATGTAGAAGGCTAATAAACTTTAATATTTGATGTTGATGATTGAAAGCAACTCAATATCGACTGCTAAATGTGTATATACAAGAAAATCGACTTTATACCTGAATATAAGATTGACGAATTCTTCCAAATGTTCTGCCGTTATGGCTTTATGTCAACTTTGATAAGATGAAGAAGGCTAATTAACTTAAATATTTGATGTTAATGATTTGAAGCAACTCAATACCGACTGTTAAATGTGTATATACAAGAAAATCGACTTTATACCTGAATATAAGATTGTCGAATTCTTCCAAATGTTCTGCCGTTATGGCTTTATGTCAACTTTGATAAGATGAAGAAGGCTAATTAACTTAAATATTTGATGTTAATGATTTGAAGCAACTCAATACCGACTGTTAAATGTGTATATACAAGAAAATCGACTTTATACCTGAATATAAGATTGTCGAATTCTTCCAAATGCACTGCCGTTATGGCTTTATGTCAACTTCGATAAGATGAAGAAGGCTAATTAACTTAAATATTTGATGTTAATGATTTGAAGCAACTCAATACCGACTGCTAAATGTGTATATACAAGAAAATC
Organism: Bactrocera tryoni; assembly: GCF_016617805.1. Lineage (NCBI taxonomy): Eukaryota > Metazoa > Arthropoda > Insecta > Diptera > Tephritidae > Bactrocera > Bactrocera tryoni. The sequence goes on from NW_024396033.1 coordinate 27,291, forward strand.
GACTTTATACCTGAATATAAGATTGTCGAGTTCTTCCAAATGCACTGCCGTTATGGCTTTATGTCAACTTCGATAAGATGAAGAAGGCTAATTAACTTAAATATTTGATGTTAATGATTTGAAGCAACTCAATACCGACTGCTAAATGTGTATATACAAGAAAATCGACTTTATACCTGAATATAAGATTGTCGAGTTCTTCCAAATGCACTGCCGTTATGGCTTTATGTCAACTTCGATAAGATGAAGAAGGCTAATTAACTTAAATATTTGATGTTAATGATTTGAAGCAACTCAATACCGACTGTTAAATGTGTATATACAAGAAAATCGACTTTATACCTGAATATAAGATTGTCGAATTCTTTCAAATGCACTGCCGTTATGGCTTTATGTCAACTTCGATAAGATGAAGAAGGCTAATTAACTTAAATATTTGATGTTAATGATTTGAAGCAACTCAATACCGACTGCTAAATGTGTATATACAAGAAAATCGACTTTATACCTGAATATAAGATTGTCGAATTCTTCCAAATGCACTGCCGTTATGGCTTTATGTCAACTTCGATAAGATGAAGAAGGCTAATTAACTTAAATATTTGATGTTAATGATTTGAAGCAACTCAATTCTGACTGCTGAATGTGTATATACAAGAAAATCGACTTTATACCTGAATATAAGATTGTCGAATTCTTTCAAATGCACTGCCGTTATGGCTTTATGTCAACTTCGATAAGATGAAGAAGGCTAATGAACTTAAATATTTGATGTTAATGATTTGAAGCAACTCAATACCGACTGCTAAATGTGTATATACAAGAAAATCGACTTTATACCTGAATATAAGATTGACGAATTCTTCCAAATGTTCTGCCGTTATGGCTTTATGTCAACTTCGATAAGATGTAGAAGGCTAATTAACTTAAATATTTGATGTTAATGATTTGAAGCAACTCAATTCTGACTGCTGAATGTGTATATACAAGAAAATCGACTTTATACCTGAATATAAGATTGTCGAATTCTTTCAAATGCACTGCCGTTATGGCTTTATGTCAACTTCGATAAGATGAAGAAGGCTAATGAACTTAAATATTTGATGTTAATGATTTGAACCAACTCAACACCGACTGATAAATGTGTATATACAAGAAAATCGACTTTATACCTGAATATAAGATTGTCGAATTCTTCCAAATGCACTGCCGTTATGGCTTTATGTCAACTTCGATAAGATGAAGAAGGCTAATGAACTTAAATATTTGATGTTAATGATTTGAACCAACTCAACACCGACTGCTAAATGTGTATATACAAGAAAATCGACTTTATACCTGAATATAAGATTGTCGAATTCTTCCAAATGCACTGCCGTTATGGCTTTATGTCAACTTCGATAAGATGTAGAAGGCTAATTAACTTAAATATTTGATGTTAATGATTTGAAGCAACTCAATACTGACTGCTAAATGTGTATATACAAGAAAATCGACTTTATACCTGAATATAAGATTGTCGAATTCTTCCAAATGCACTGCCGTTATGGCTTTATGTCTACTTCGATAAGATGAAGAAGGCTAATTAACTTAAATATTTGATGTTAATGATTTGAAGCAACTCAATACCGACTTTTAAATGTGTATATACAAGAAAATCGACTTTATACCTGAATATAAGATTGTCGAATTCTTCCAAATGCACTGCCGTTATGGCTTTATGTCTACTTCGATAAGATGAAGAAGCTAATTAACTTAAATATTTGATGTTAATGATTTGAAGCAACTCAATACCGACTATTAAATGTGTATATACAAGAAAATCGACTTTATACCTGAATATAAGATTGTCGAATTCTTCCAAATGCACTGCCGTTATGGCTTTATGTCAACTTCGATAAGATGAAGAAGGCTAATTAACTTAAATATTTGATGTTAATGATTTGAAGCAACTCAATATCGACTACTAAATGTGTATATACAAGAAAATCGACTTTATACCTGAATATAAGATTGTCGAATTCTTCCAAATGCACTGCCGTTATGGCTTTATGTCAACTTCGATAAGATGAAGAAGGCTAACAACCTTTAATATTTGATGTTAAGGATTTAAAGCAACTCAATATCGACTGCTGAATGTGTATATACAAGAAAATCGACTTTATACCTGAATATAAGATTGTCGAATTCTTCCAAATGCACTGCCGTTATGGCTTTATGTCAACTTCGATAAGATGAAGAAGGCTAACAACCTTTAATATTTGATGTTAAGGATTTAAAGCAACTCAATATCGACTACTGATTGTGTATATACAAGAAAATCGACTTTATACCTGAATATAAGATTGTCGAATTCTTCCAAATGCACTGCCGTTATGGCTTTATGTCAACTTCGATAAGATGAAGAAGGCTAATTAACTTAAATATTTGATGTTAATGATTTGAAGCAACTCAATACCGACTGCTGAATGTGTATATACAAGAAAATCGACTTTATACCTGAATATAAGATTGTCGAATTCTTCCAAATGCACTGCCGTTATGGCTTTATGTCAACTTCGATAAGATGAAGAAGGCTAATTAACTTAAATATTTGATGTTAATGATTTGAAGCAACTCAATACCGACTGCTAAATGTGTATGTACAAGAAAATCGACTTTATACCTGAATATAAGATTGTCGAATTCTTCCAAATGCACTGCCGTTATGGCTTTATGTCAACTTCGATAAGATGAAGAAGGCTAATTAACTTAAATATTTGATGTTAATGATTTGAACAAACTCAACACCGACTGCTAAATGTGTATATACAAGAAAATCGACTTTATACCTGAATAAAAGATTGTCGAATTCTTCCAAATGCACTGCCGTTATGGCTTTATGTCAACTTCGATAAGATGCAGAAGGCTAATTTACTTAAATATTTGATGTTAATGATTTGAAGCAACTCAATACCGACTGCTAAATGTGTATATACAAGAAAATCGACTTTATACCTGAATATAAGATTGTCGAATTCTTCCAAATGCACTGCAGTTATGGCTTTATGTCAACTTCGATAAGATGCAGAAGGCTAATTTACTTAAATATTTGATGTTAATGATTTGAAGCAACTCAATACCGACTGCTAAATGTGTATATACAAGAAAATCGACTTTATACCTGAATATAAGATTGTCGAATTCTTCCAAATGCACTGCCGTTATGGCTTTATGTCAACTTCGATAAGATGCAGAAGGCTAATTAACTTAAATATTTGATGTTAATGATTTGAAGCAACTCAGCACCGACTGCTAAATGTGTATATACAAGAAAATCGACTTTATACCTGAATATAAGATTGTCGAATTCTTTCAAATGCACTGCCGTTATGGCTTTATGTCAACTTCGATAAGATGAAGAAGGCTAATTAACTTAAATATTTGATGTTAATGATTTGAAGCAACTCAGCACCGACTGCTAAATGTGTATATACAAGAAAATCGACTTTATACCTGAATATAAGATTGTCGAATTCTTTCAAATGCACTGCCGTTATGGCTTTATGTCAACTTCGATAAGATGAAGAAGGCTAATTAACTTAAATATTTGATGTTAATGATTTGAAGCAACTCAATACCGACTGCTAAATGTGTATATACAAGAAAATCGACTTTATACCTGAATATAAGATTGTCGAATTCTTCCAAATGCACTGCCGTTATGGCTTTATGTCAACTTCGATAAGATGAAGAAGGCTAATTAACTTAAATATTTGATGTTAATGATTTGAAGCAACTCAACACCGACTGCTAAATGTGTATATACAAGAAAATCGACTTTATACCTGAATATAAGATTGTCGAATTCTTCCAAATGCACTGCCGTTATGGCTTTATGTCAACTTCGATAAGATGAAGAAGGCTAATTAACTTAAATATTTGATGTTAATGATTTGAAGCAACTCAATACCGACTGCTAAATGTGTATATACAAGAAAATCGACTTTATACCTGAATATAAGATTGTCGAATTCTTCCAAATGCACTGCCGTTATGGCTTTATGTCAACTTCGATAAGATGAAGAAGGCTAATTAACTTAAATATTTGATGTTAATGATTTGAAGCAACTCAACACCGACTGCTAAATGTGTATATACAAGAAAATCGACTTTATACCTGAATATAAGATTGTCGAATTCTTCCAAATGCACTGCCGTTATGGCTTTATGTCAACTTCGATAAGATGAAGAAGGCTAATTAACTTAAATATTTGATGTTAATGATTTGAAGCAACTCAATACCGACTGCTAAATGTGTATATACAAGAAAATCGACTTTATACCTGAATATAAGATTGTCGAATTCTTCCAAATGCACTGCCGTTATGGCTTTATGTCAACTTCGATAAGATGAAGAAGGCTAATTAACTTAAATATTTGATGTTAATGATTTGAAGCAACTCAATTCCGACTGCTAAATGTGTATATACAAGAAAATCGACTATATACCTGAATATAAGATTGTCGAATTCTTCCAAATGCACTGCCGTTATGGCTTTATGTCAACTTCGATAAGATGAAGAAGGCTAATTAACTTAAATATTTGATGTTAATGATTTGAAGCAACTCAATACCGACTGCTAAATGTGTATATACAAGAAAATCGACTTTATACCTGAATATAAGATTGTCGAATTCTTCCAAATGCACTGCCGTTATGGCTTTATGTCAACTTCGATAAGATGAAGAAGGCTAATTAACTTAAATATTTGATGTTAATGATTTGAAGCAACTCAATATCGACTGCTAAATGTGTATATACAAGAAAATCGACTTTATTCCTGAATATAAGATTGTCGAATTCTTCCAAATGCACTGCCGTTATGGCTTTATGTCAACTTCGATAAGATGAAGAAGGCTAATTAACTTAAATATTTGATGTTAATGATTTGAAGCAACTCAATACCGACTGTTAAATGTGTATATACAAGAAAATCGACTTTATACCTGAATATAAGATTGTCGAATTCTTCCAAATGCACTGCCGTTATGGCTTTATGTCAACTTCGATAAGATGAAGAAGGCTAATTAACTTAAATATTTGATGTTAATGATTTGAAGCAACTCAATATCGTCTGCTAAATGTGTTTATACAAGAAAATCGACTTTATAACTGAATATAAGATTGTCGAATTCTTCCAAATGCACTGCCGTTATGGCTTTATGTCAACTTCGATAAGATGAAGAAGGCTAATTAACTTAAATATTTGATGTTAATGATTTAAAGCAACTCAATATCGACTGCTAAATGTGTAAATACTAGGAAATCGACTTTATACCTGAATATAAGATTGTCGAATTCTTTCAAATGCACTGCCGTTATGGCTTTATGTCAACTTCGATAAGATGAAGAAGGATAATAAACTTTAATTTTTGATGTTAATGATTTGAACAAACTCAGTACCGACTGTAAAATGCGTATATACAAGAAAATCGACTTTGTACCTGAGTATAAGATTGTCGAATTCTTCCAAATGCATTGCCGTTATGGCTTTATGTCAACTTCGATAAGATGAAGAAGGCTAATTAACTTAAATATTTGATGTTAATGATTTGAAGCAACTCAATACCGACTGTAAAATGCGTATATACAAGAAAATCGACTTTATACCTGAATATAAGATTGTCGAATTCTTCCAAATGCACTGCCGTTATGGCTTTATGTCAACTTCGATAAGATGAAGAAGGATAATAAACTTTAATGTTTGATGTTAATGATTTGAAGCAACTCAATACCGACTGCTAAATGTGTATATACAAGAAAATCGACTTTATACCTGAATATAAGATTGTCGAATTCTTTCAAATGCACTGCCGTTATGGCTTTATGTCAACTTCGATAAGATGAAGAAGGATAATAAACTTTAATTTTTGATGTTAATGATTTGAACAAACTCAACACCGACTGCTAAATGTGTATATACAAGAAAATCGACTTTATATCTGAATATAAGATTGTCGAATTCTTCCAAATGCACTGCCGTTATGGCTTTATGTCAACTTCGATAAGATGAAGAAGGCTAATTAACTTAAATATTTGATGTTAATGATTTGAAGCAACTCAATACCGACTGCTAAATGTGTATATACAAGAAAATCGACTTTATACCTGAATATAAGATTGTCGAATTCTTCCAAATGCACTGCCGTTATGGCTTTATGTCAACTTCGATAAAATGAAAAAGGCTAATTAACTTAAATATTTGATGTTAATGATTTGAAGCAACTCAATACCGACTGCTAAATGTGTATATGCAAGAAAATCGACTTTATACCTGAATATAAGATTGTCGAATTCTTCCAAATGCACTGCCGTTATGGCTTTATGTCAACTTCGATAAAATGAAAAAGGCTAATTAACTTAAATATTTGATGTTAATGATTTGAAGCAACTCAATACCGACTGCTAAATGTGTATATGCAAGAAAATCGACTTTATACCTGAATATAAGATTGTCGAATTCTTCCAAATGCACTGCCGTTATGGCTTTATGTCAACTTCAGCAAGATGAAGAAGGCTAATTTACTTAAATATTTGATGTTAATGATTTGAAGCAACTCAATATCGACTGCTAAATGTGTATATACAAGAAAATCGACTTTATACCTGAATATAAGATTGTCGAATTCTTCCAAATGCGCTGCCGTTATGGCTTTATGTCAACTTTAGCAAGATGAAGAAGGCAATTTACTTAAATATTTGATGTTAATGATTTGAAGCAACTCAATATCGACTGCTAAATGTGTATATACAAGAAAATCGACTTTATACCTGAATATAAGATTGTCGAATTCTTCCAAATGCACTGCCGTTATGGCTTTATGTCAACTTCGATAAGATGAAGAAGGCTAATTAACTTAAATATTTGATGTTAATGATTTGAAGCAACTCAATACCGACTGTTAAATGTGTATATACAAGAAAATCGACTTTATATCTGAATATAAGATTGTCGAATTCTTCCAAATGCACTGCCGTTATGGCTTTATGTCAACTTCGATAAGATGAAGAAGGCTAATTAACTTAAATATTTGATGTTAATGATTTGAAGCAACTCAACACCGACTGCTAAATGTATATATACAAGAAAATCGACTTTATATCTGAATATAAGATTGTAGAATTCTTCCAAATGCACTGCCGTTATGGCTTTATGTCAACTTCGATAAGATGAAGAAGGCTAATTAACTTAAATATTTGATGTTAATGATTTGAAGCAACTCAACACCGACTGCTAAATGTATATATACAAGAAAATCGACTTTATATCTGAATATAAGATTGTAGAATTCTTCCAAATGCACTGCCGTTATGGCTTTATGTCAACTTCGATAAGATGAAGAAGGCTAATTAACTTAAATATTTGATGTTAATGATTTGAAGCAACTCAATACCGACTGTTAAATGTGTATATACAAGAAAATCGACTTTATATCTGAATATAAGATTGTCGAGTTCTTCCAAATGCACTGCCGTTATGGCTTTATGTCAACTTCGATAAGATGAAGAAGGCTAATTAACTTAAATATTTGATGTTAATGATTTGAAGCAACTCAATACCGACTGCTAAATGTATATATACAAGAAAATCGACTTTATACCTGAATATAAGATTGTCGAATTCTTCCAAATGCACTGCCGTTATGGCCTTATGTCAACTTCGATAAGATGAAGAAGGCTAATTAATTTAAATATTTGATGTTTATGATTTGAAGCAACTCAACAACGACTGCTAAATGTATATATACAAGAAAATCGACTTTATACCTGAATATAAGATTGTCGAATTCTTCCAAATGCACTGCCGTTATGGCCTTATGTCAACTTCGATAAGATGAAGAAGGCTAATTAACTTAAATATTTGATGTTAATGATTTGAAGCAACTCAACACCGACTGCTAAATGTGTATATACAAGAAAATCGACTTTATACCTGAATATAAGATTGTCGAATTCTTCCAAATGCACTGCCGTTATGGCCTTATGTCAACTTCGATAAGATGAAGAAGGCTAATTAACTTAAATATTTGATGTTAATGATTTGAAGCAACTCAATACCGACTGTTAAATGTGTATATACAAGAAAATCGACTTTATACCTGAATATAAGATTGTCGAATTCTTCCAAATGCACTGCCGTTATGGCTTTATGTCAACTTCGATAAGATGAAGAAGGCTAATTAACTTAAATATTTGATGTTAATGATTTGAAGCAACTCAATACCGACTGCTAAATGTGTATATACAAGAAAATCGACTTTATACCTGAATATAAGATTGTCGAATTCTTCCAAATGCACTGCCGTTATGGCTTTATGTCTACTTCGATAAGATGAAGAAGGCTAATTAACTTAAATATTTGATGTTAATGGTTTGAAGCAACTCAATACCGACTGCTAAATGTGTATATACAAGAAAATCGACTTTATACCTGAATATAAGATTGACGAATTCTTCCAAATGTTCTGCCGTTATGGCTTTATGTCAACTTCGATAAGATGAAGAAGGCTAATTAACTTAAATTTTTGATGTTAAGAATTTGAAGCAACTCAATTCCTACTGCTGAATGTGTATATACAAGAAAATCGACTTTATACCTGAATATAAGATTGTCGAATTCTTCCAAATGCACTGCCGTTATGGCTTTATGTCAACTTCGATAAGATGAAGAAGGCTAATTAACTTAAATATTTGATGTTAATGATTTGAAGCAACTCAATACCGACTGCTAAATGTGTATATACAAGAAAATCGACTTTATACCTGAATATAAGATTGACGAATTCTTCCAAATGCACTGCCGTTATGGCTTTATGTCAACTTCGATAAGATGAAGAAGGCTAATTTACTTAAATATTTGATGTTAATGATTTGAAGCAACTCAATACCGACTGCTAAATGTGTATATACAAGAAAATCGACTTTATACCTGAATATAAGATTGACGAATTCTTCCAAATGTTCTGCCGTTATGGCTTTATGTCAACTTCGATAAGATGAAGAAGGATAATAAACTTTAATGTTTGATGTTAATGATTTGAACAAACTCAACACCGACTGCTAAATGTGTAAATACAAGGAAATTTACTTTATACCAGAATATAAGATTGTCGAATTCTTCCAAATGTTCGATAAGATGAAGAAGGCTAATTAACTTAAATATTTGATGTTAATGATTTGAAGCAACTCAACACCGACTGCTAAATGTTTATTTACAAGAAAATCGACTTTATACCTGAATATAAGATTGTCGAATTCTTCCAAATGCACTGCCGTTATGGCTTTATGTCAACTTCGATAAGATGAAGAAGGCTAATTAACTTTAATATTTGATGTTAATGATTTGAAGCAACTCAATACCGACTGCTAAATGTGTATATACAAGAAAATCGACTTTATACCTGAATATAAGATTGTCGAATTCTTCGAAATGCACTGCCGTTATGGCTTTATGTCAACTTCGATAAGATGAAGAAAGCTAATTTACTTAAATATTTGATGTTAATGATTTGAAGCAACTCAACACCGACTGCTAAATGTGTAAATACAAGGAAATTTACTTTATACCAGAATATAAGATTGTCGAATTCTTCCAAATGCACTGCCGTTATGGCTTTATGTCAACTTCGATAAGATGAAGAAGGCTAATTAACTTAAATATTTGATGTTAATGATTTGAAGCAACTCAATACCGACTGCTAAATGTGTATATACAAGAAAATCGACTTTATACCTGAATATAAGATTGTCGAATTCTTTCAAATGCACTGCCGTTATGGCTTTATGTCAACTTCGATAAGATGAAGAAGGCTAATTAACTTAAATATTTGATGTTAATGATTTGAAGCAACTCAATACCGACTGTTAAATGTGTATATACAAGAAAATCGACTTAATACCTGAATATAAGATTGTCGAATTCTTTCAAATGCACTGCCGTTATGGCTTTATGTCAACTTCGATAAGATGAAGAAGGCTAATTAACTTAAATATTTGATGTTAATGATTTGAAGCAACTCAATACCGACTGCTAAATGTGTATATACAAGAAAATCGACTTTATACCTGAATATAAGATTGTCGAATTCTTTCAAATGCACTGCCGTTATGGCTTTATGTCAACTTCGATAAGATGAAGAAGGCTAATTAACTTAAATATTTGATGTTAATGATTTGAAGCAACTCAATACCGACTGCTAAATGTGTATATACAAGAAAATCGACTTTATACCTGAATAAAAGATTGTCGAATTCTTCCAAATGCACTGCCGTTATGGCTTTATGTCAACTTCGATAAGATGAAGAAGGCTAATTAACTTAAATATTTGATGTTAATGATTTGAAGCAACTCAATACCGACTGTTAAATGTGTATATACAAGAAAATCGACTTTATACCTGAATATAAGATTGTCGAATTCTTCCAAATGCACTGCCGTTATGGCTTTATGTCAACTTCGATAAGATGAAGAAGACTAATTAACTTAAATATTTGATGTTAATGATTTGAAGCAACTCAATACCGACTGTTAAATGTGTATATACAAGAAAATCGACTTTATATCTGAATAAAAGATTGTCGAATTCTTCCAAATGCACTGCCGTTATGGCTTTATGTCAACTTCGATAAGATGAAGAAGACTAATTATTTTAAATATTTGATGTTAATGATTTGAAGCAACTCAATACCGACTGCTAAATGTGTATATACAAGAAAATCGACTTTATACCTGAATATAAGATTGTCGAATTCTTCCAAATGCACTGCCGTTATGGCTTTATGTCAACTTCGATAAGATGAAGAAGACTAATTATTTTAAATATTTGATGTTAATGATTTGAAGCAACTCAATACCGACTGTTAAATGTGTATATACAAGAAAATCGACTTTATATCTGAATATAAGATTGTCGAATTCTTCCAAATGCACTGCCGTTATGGCTTTATGTCAACTTCGATAAGATGAAGAAGGCTAATAAACTTTAATATTTGATGTTAATGATTTGAAGCAACTCAATACCGACTGTTAAATGTGTATATACAAGAAAATCGACTTTATACCTGAATATAAGATTGTCGAATTCTTCCAAATGCACTGCCGTTATGGCTTTATGTCAACTTCGATAAGATGAAGAAGGCTAATTAACTTAAATATTTGATGTTAATGATTTGAAGCAACTCAACACCGACTGCTAAATGTGTATATACAAGAAAATCGACTTTATGCCTGAATATAAGATTGTCGAATTCTTTCAAATGCACTGCCGTTATGGCTTTTTGTCAACTTCGGTAAGATGAAGAAGGCTAATTAACTTAAATATTTGATGTTAATGATTTGAAGCAACTCAATACCGACTGTTAAATGTGTATATACAAGAAAATCGACTTTATGCCTGAATATAAGATTGTCGAATTCTTCCAAATGCACTGCCGTTATGGCTTTATGTCAACTTCGATAAGATGAAGAAGGCTAATTTACTTAAATATTTGATGTTAATGATTTGAAGCAACTCAATACCGACTGTTAAATGTGTATATACAAGAAAATCGACTTTATGCCTGAATATAAGATTGTCGAATTCTTCCAAATGCACTGCCGTTATGGCTTTATGTCAACTTCGATAAGATGAAGAAGGCTAATTAACTTAAATATTTGATGTTAATGATTTGAAGCAACTCAATACCGACTGCTAAATGTGTATATACAAGAAAATCGACTTTATACCTGAATATAAGATTGTCGAATTCTTCCAAATGCACTGCCGTTATGGCTTTATGTCAACTTCGATAAGATGAAGAAGGCTAATTAACTTAAATATTTGATGTTAATGATTTGAAGCAACTCAATACCGACTGCTAAATGTGTATATACAAGAAAATCGACTTTATACCTGAATATAAGATTGTCGAATTCTTCCAAATGCACTGCCGTTATGGCTTTATGTCAACTTCGATAAGATGAAGAAGGCTAATTAACTTTAATATTTGATGTTAATGATTTGAAGCAACTCAATACCGACTGCTAAATGTGTATATACAAGAAAATCGACTTTATACCTGAATTTAAGATTGTCGAATTCTTCCAAATGCCCTGCCGTTATGGCTTTTTGTCAACTTCGATAAGATGAAGAAGGCTAATAAACTTTAATATTTGATGTTAATGATTTGAAGCAACTCAATATCGACTGCTAAATGTGTATATACAAGAAAATCGACTTTATACCTGAATATAAGATTGTCGAATTCTTCCAAATGCACTGCCGTTATGGCTTTATGTCAACTTCGATAAGATGAAGAAGGCTAATAAACTTTAATATTTGATGTTAATGATTTGAAGCAACTCAATACCGACTGCTAAATGTGTATATACAAGAAAATCGACTTTATACCTGAATATAAGATTGTCGAATTCTTCCAAATGCACTGCCGTTATGGCTTTATGTCAACTTCGATAAGATGAAGAAGGCTAATTAACTTAAATATTTGATGTTAATGATTTGAAGCAACTCAATATCGACTGCTAAATGTGTAAATACAAGAAAATCGACTTTATACCTGAATATAAGATTGTCGAATTCTTCCAAATGCACTGCCGTTATGGCTTTATGTCAACTTCGATAAGATGAAGAAGGCTAATTAACTTAAATATTTGATGTTAATGATTTGAAGCAACTCAATATCGACTGCTAAATGTGTAAATACAAGAAAATCGACTTTATACCTGAATATAAGTTTGTCGAATTATTCCAAAAGCACTGCCGTTATGGCTTTATGTCAAACTCAGCAAGATGAAGAAGGCTAATTAACTTAAATATTTGATGTTAATGATTTAAAACAACTCAATACCGACTGCTAATTGTGTATATACAAGAAAATCGACTTTATACCTGAATATAAGATTGTCGAATTCTTCCAAATGCACTACCGTTATGGCTTTATGTCAACTTCGATAAAATGAAGAAGGCTAATTAACTTAAATATTTGATGTTAATGATTTGAAACAACTCAATACCGACTGCTAAAAGTGTATATACAAGAAAATCGACTTTATACCTGAACATAAGATTGTCGAATTCTTCCAAATGCACTGCCGTTATGGCTTTATGTCAACTTCGATAAGATGAAGAAGGCTAATAAACTTTAATATTTGATGTTAATGATTTGAAGCAACTCAATATCGACTGCTAAATGTGTATATACAAGAAAATCGACTTTATACCTGAATATAAGATTGTCGAATTCTTCCAAATGCACTGCCGTTATGGCTTTATGTCAACTTCGATAAGATGAAGAAGGCTAATAAACTTAAATATTTGATGTTAATGATTTGAAGCAACTCAATACCGACTGTTAAATGTGTATATACAAGAAAATCGACTTTATACCTGAATATAAGATTGTCGAATTCTTCCAAATGCACTGCCGTTATGGCTTTATGTCAACTTCGATAAGATGAAGAAGGCTAATAAACTTTAATATTTGATGTTAATGATTTGAAGCAACTCAATACCGACTGTTAAATGTGTATATACAAGAAAATCGACTTTATATCTGAATATAAGATTGTCGAATTCTTCCAAATGCACTGCCGTTATGGCTTTATGTCAACTTCGATAAGATGTAGAAGGCTAATAAACTTTAATATTTGATGTTAAGGATTTAAAGCAACTCAATATCGACTGCTGAATGTGTATATACAAGAAAATCGTCTTTATACCTGAATATAATATTGTCGATGTCTTCCAAATGCACCGCCGTTATGGCTTTATGTCAACTTGGATAAGATGAAGAAGGCTAATTACCTTAAATATTTGATGTTAATGATTTGAAGCAACTCAATATCGACTGCTGAATGTGTATATACAAGAAAATCGACTTTATACCTGAATATAATATTGTCGATGTCTTCCAAATGCACCGCCGTTATGGCTTTATGTCAACTTGGATAAGATGAAGAAGGCTAATTACCTTAAATATTTGATGTTAATGATTTGAAGCAACTCAATATCGACTGCTGAATGTGTATATACAAGAAAATCGACTTTATACCTGAATATAAGATTGACGAATTCTTCCAAATGCTCTGCCGTTATGGCTTTATGTCAACTTCGATAAGATGAAGAAGGCTAATTAACTTAAATATTTGATGTTAATGATTTGAAGCAACTCAATACCGACTGTTAAATGTGTATATACAAGAAAATCGACTTTATACCTGAATATAAGATTGACGAATTCTTCCAAATGCTCTGCCGTTATGGCTTTATGTCAACTTCGATAAGATGAAGAAGGCTAATTAACTTAAATATTTGATGTTAATGATTTGAAGCAACTCAATACCGACTGCTAAAAGTGTATATACAAGAAAATCGACTTTATACCTGATCATAAGATTGTCGAATTCTTCCAAATGCACTGCCGTTATGGCTTTATGTCAACTTCGATAAGATGAAGAAGGCTAATAAACTTTAATATTTGATGTTAATGATTTGAAGCAACTCAATACCGACTGTTAAATGTGTATATACAAGAAAACCGACTATATATCTGAATATAAGATTGTCGAATTCTTCCAAATGCACAGCCGTTATGGCTTTGTGTCAACTTCGATAAGATGAAGATGGCTAATTACCTTAAATATTTGATGTTAATGATTTGAAGAAACTCAATACCGACTGTTAAATGTGTATATACAAGAAAATCGACTTTATATCTGAATATAAGATTGTCGAATTCTTCCAAATGCACAGCCGTTATGGCTTTGTGTCAACTTCGATAAGATGAAGATGGCTAATTACCTTAAATATTTGATGTTAATGATTTGAAGCAACTCAATACCGACTGCTAAATGTGTATATACAAGAAAATCGACTTTATATCTGAATATAAGATTGTCGAATTCTTCCAAATGCACAGCCGTTATGGCTTTATGTCAACTTCGATAAGATGAAGATGGCTAATTACCTTAAATATTTGATGTTAATGATTTGAAGAAACTCAATACCGACTGTTAAATGTGTATATACAAGAAAATCGACTTTATATCTGAATATAAGATTGTCGAATTCTTCCAAATGCACTGCCGTTATGGCTTTATGTCAACTTCGATAAGATGAAGAAGGCTAATTAACTTAAATATTTGATGTTAATGATTTGAAGCAACTCAATACCGACTGCTAAATGTGTATATACAAGAAAATCGACTTTATATCTGAATATAAGATTGTCGAATTCTTCCAAATGCACTGCCGTTATGGCTTTATGTCAACTTCGATAAGATGAAGAAGGCTAATTACCTTAAATATTTGATGTTATTATATGAAGCAACACAATTCCGACTGCTGAATGTTTATATACAAGAAAATCGACTTTATACCTGAATATAAGATTGTCGAATTCTTTCAAATGCACTGCCGTTATGGCTTTATGTCAACTTCAGAAAGACGAAGAAGGCTAATTACCTTAAATATTTGATGTTATTATATGAAGCAACACAATTCCGACTGCTGAATGTTTATATACAAGAAAATCGACTTTATACCTGAATATAAGATTGTCGAATTCTTTCAAATGCACTGCCGTTATGGCTTTATGTCAACTTCAGAAAGACGAAGAAGGCTAATTAACTTAAATATTTGATGCTAATGATTTGAAGCAACTCAATACCGACTGCTAAATGTGTATATACAAGAAAATCGACTTTATATCTGAATATAAGATTGTCGAATTCTTCCAAATGCACTGCCGTTATGGCTTTATGTCAACTTCGATAAGATGTAGAAGGCTAATTAACTTAAACATTTGATGTTAATGATTTGAAGCAACTCAATACCGACTGCTAAATGTGTATATACAAGAAAATCGACTTTATACCTGAATATAAGATTGTCGAATTCTTCCAAATGCACTGCCGTTATGGCTTTATGTCAACTTCAGAAAGACGAAGAAGGCTAATTAACTTAAATATTTGATGCTAATGATTTGAAGCAACTCAATACCGACTGCTAAATGTGTATATACAAGAAAATCGACTTTATATCTGAATATAAGATTGTCGAATTCTTCCAAATGCACTGCCGTTATGGCTTTATGTCAACTTCGATAAGATGAAGAAGGCTAATTAACTTAAATATTTGATGCTAATGATTTGAAGCAACTCAATACCGACTGCTAAATGTGTATATACAAGAAAATCGACTTTATACCTGAATATAAGATTGTCGAATTCTTCCAAATGCACTGCCGTTATGGCTTTATGTCAACTTCGGTAAGATGAAGAAGGCTAATTAACTTAAATATTTGATGTTAATGATTTGAAGCAACTCAATATCGACTGCTAAGTGTGTATATACAAGAAAATCGACTTTATACCTGAACATAAGATTGTCGAATTTTTCCAAATGCACTGCCGTTATGTCTTTATGTCAACTTCGGTAGGATGAATAGGGTTAATTAACTTAAATATTTGATGATAATGAATTGAAGGAACTCAATACCGACTGCCTTATGTGTATATACAAAAAATTCGACTTTATACCTGAATATAAGATTGTCGAATTCTTCCAAATGCACTGCCGTTATGGCTTGATGTTAACTTCGGTAAGTTGAAGAAGGCCAATTAACTTAAATATTTGATGTTAATGATTTGAAGCAACTCAATATCGACTGCTAAATGTGTATATACAAGAAATTCGACTTTATACCTGAATATAAGATTGTCGAATTCTTCCAAATGCACTGCCGTTATGGCTTGATGTTAACTTCGGTAAGTTGAAGAAGGCTAATTAACTTAAATATTTGATGTTAGTGATTTGAAGCAACTCAATACCGACTGCTAAATGTGTATGTACAAGCAAACCGACTTTATACCTGAATATAAGATTGTCGAATTCTTCCAAATGCACTGCCGTTATGGCTTTATGTCAACTTCGATAAGATGAAGAAGGCTAATTAACTTAAATATTTGATGTTAATGATTTGAAGCAACTCAATACCGACTGCTAAATGTGTATATACAAGAAAATCGACTTTATACCTGAATATAAGATTGTCGAATTCTTCCAAATGCACTGCCGTTATGGCTTTATGTCAACTTCGATAAGATGAAGAAGGCTAATTAACATAAATATTTGATGTTAATGATTTGAGGCAACTCAATACCGACTGCTAACTGTGTATGTGCAAGAAAATTGACTTTTTTCCTGAATATAAGATTGTCGAATTCTTCTAAATGCACTGCCGTTATGGCTTTATGTCAACTTCGATAAGATGAAGAAGGCTAATTAAATTAAATATTTGATGTTAATGATTTGAAGCAACTCAGCACAGACTTTATACCTGAATATAAGATTGTCGAGTTCTTCCAAATGCACTGCCGTTATGGCTTTATGTCAACTTCGATAAGATGAATAAAGCTAATTAACTTAAATATTTGATGTTAATGATTTGAAGCAACTCAATACCGACTGCTAAATGTGTATATACAAGAAAATCGACTTTATACCTGAATATAAGATTGTCGAATTCTTCCAAATGCACTGCCGTTATGGCTTTATGTCAACTTCGATAAGATGAATAAAGCTAATTAACTTAAATATTTGATGTTAATGATTTGAAGCAACTCAATACCGACTGCTAAATGTGTATATACAAGAAAATCGACTTTATACCTGAATATAAAATTGTCGAATTCTTCCAAATGCACTGCCGTTATGGCTTTATGTCAACTTCGATAAGATGAAGAAGGCTAATTAACTTAAATATTTGATGTTAATGATTTGAAGCAACTCAATACCGACTGCTAAATGTGTATATACAAGAAAATCGACTTTATACCTGAATATAAAATTGTCGAATTCTTCCAAATGCACTGCCGTTATGGCTTTATGTCAACTTCGATAAGATGAAGAAGGCTAATAAACTTTAATATTTGATGTTAATGATTTGAAGCAACTCAATATCGACTGCTAAATGTGTATATACAAGAAAATCGACTTTATACCTGAATATAAGATTGTCGAATTCTTCCAAATGCACTGCCGTTATGGCTTTATGTCAACTTCGATAAGATGAAGAAGGCTAATAAACTTTAATATTTGATGTTAATGATTTGAAGCAACTCAATATCGACTGCTAAATGTGTATATACAAGAAAATCGACTTTATAGCTGAATATAAGATTCTCGAATTCTTCCAAATGCAATGCCGTTATGGCTTTATGTCAACTTCAGTAAGATGAAGAAGGCTAATTAACTTAAATATGTTAAATTAATGATTTAAAGCAACTCAATATCGACTGCTAAATGTGTATATACAAGAAAATCGACTTTATACCTGAATATATACAAGAAAATCGACTTTATAGCTGAATATAAGATTCTCGAATTCTTCCAAATGCAATGCCGTTATGGCTTTATGTCAACTTCAGTAAGATGAAGAAGGCTAATTAACTTAAATATGTTAAATTAATGATTTACAGAAAACAATATCGACTGCTAAATGTGTATATACAAGAAAAACGAATTTAGACCTGAATATAAGATTCTCGAATTCTTCCAAATGCTGTGCCGTTATGGCTTTATGTCAACTTCAGTAAGATGAAGAAGGTTAATTAACTTAAATATGTTAAATTAATGAATTAAAGCAACTCAATATCGACTGCTAAATGTGTATATACAAGAAAATCGACTTTATACCTGAATATAAGATTGTAGAATTCTTCCAAATGCACTGCCGTTATGGCTTTATGTCAACTTCGATAAGATGAAGAAGGCTAATTAACTTAATATTTGATGTTAGTGATGTAAAGCAACTCAATACCGACTGTTAAATGTGTATATACAAGAAAATCGACTTAATACCTGAATATAAGATTGTAGAAATCTTCCAAATGCACTGCCGTTATGGCTTTATGTCAACTTCGATAAGATGAAGAAGGCTAATTAACTTAAATATTTGAAGCAACTCAATACCGACTGTTAAATGTGTATATACAAGAAAATCGACTTTATACCTGAATACAAGATTGTCGAATTCTTCCAAATGCACTGCCGTTATGGCTTTATGTCAACTTCGATAAGATGTAGAAGGCTAATTAACTTAAATATTTGATGTTAATGATTTGAAGCAACTCAATACCGACTGTTAAATGTGTATATACAAGAAAATCGACTTTATACCTGAATATAAGATTGTAGAAATCTTCCAAATGCACTGCCGTTATAGCTTTATGTCAACTTCGATAAGATGAAGAAGGCTAATTAACTTAAATATTTGATGTTAATGATTTGAAGCAACTCAATACCGACTGTTAAATGTGTATATACAAGAAAATCGACTTTATACCTGAATATAAGATTGTCGAATTCTTCCAAATGCACTGCCGTTATGACTTTATGTCAACTTCGATAAGATGAAGAAGGCTAATTAACTTAAATATTTGATGTTAATGATTTGAAGCAACTCAATACCGACTGCTAAATGTGTATATACAAGAAAATCGACTTTATACCTGAATATAAGATTGTCGAACTCTTCCAAATGCACTGCCGTTATGGCTTTATGTCAACTTCGATAAGATGTAGAAGGCTAATTAACTTAAACATTTGATGTTAATGATTTGAAGCAACTCAATACCGACTGCTAAATGTGTATATACAAGAAAATCGACTTTATACCTGAATATAAGATTGTCGAATTCTTCCAAATGCACTGCCGTTATGGCTTTATGTCAACTTCGATAAGATGAAGAAGGCTAATAAACTTTAATATTTGATGTTAATGATTTGAAGCAACTCAATACCGACTGCTAAATGTGTATATACAAGAAAATCGACTTTATACCTGAATATAAGATTGTCGAATTCTTCCAAATGCACTGCCGTTATGGCTTTATGTCAAATTCGATAAGATGAAGAAGGCTAATAAATTTTAATATTTCATGCTTATGATTTGAAGCAACTCAATATCGACTGCTAAATGTGTATATACAAGAAAATCGACTTTATACCTGAATATAAGATTGTCGAATTCTTCCAAATGCACTGCCGTTATGGCTTTATGTCAACTTCGATAAGATGAAGAAGGCTAATAAACTTTAATATTTGATGTTAATGATTTGAAGCAACTCAATACCGACTGCTAAATGTGTATATACAAGAAAATCGACTTTATACCTGAATATAAGATTGTCGAATTCTTCCAAATGCACTGCCGTTATGGCTTTATGTCAACTTCGATAAGATGAAGAAGGCTAATTAACTTAAATATTTGATGTTAATGATTTGAAGCAACTCAGCACCGACTGCTAAATGTGTATATACAAGAAAATCGACTTTATACCTGAATATAAGATTGTCGAATTCTTCCAAATGCACTGCCGTTATGGCTTTATGTCAACTTCGATAAGATGAAGAAGGCTAATTAACTTAAATATTTGATGTTAATGATTTGAAGCAACTCAGCACCGACTGCTAAATGTGTATATACAAGAAAATCGACTTTATACCTGAATATAAGATTGTCGAATTCTTCCAAATGCACTGCCGTTATGGCTTTATGTCAACTTCGGTAAGATGAAGAAGGCTAATTAACTTAAATATTTGATGTTAATGATTTGAAGCAACTCAATATCGACTGCTAAATGTGTATATACAAGAAAATCGACTTTATACCTGAATATAAGATTGTCGAATTCTTCCAAATGCACTGCCGTTATGGCTTTATGTCAACTTCGATAAGATGAAGAAGGCTAATTAACTTAAATATTTGATGTTAATGATTTGAAGCAACTCAATATCGACTGCTAAATGTGTATATACAAGAAAATCGACTTTTTACCTGAATATAAGATTGTCGAATTCTTCCAAATGCACTGCCGTTATGGCTTTATGTCAACTTCGATAAGATGAAGAAGGCTAATTAACTTAAATATTTGATGTTAATGATTTGAAGCAACTCAGCACCGACTGCTAAATGTGTATATACAAGAAAATCGACTTTTTACCTGAATATAAGATTGTCGAATTCTTCCAAATGCACTGCCGTTATGGCTTTATGTCAACTTCGATAAGATGAAGAAAGCTAATTAACTTAAATATTTGATGTTAATGATTTGAAGCAACTCAATATCGACTGCTAAATGTGTATATACAAGAAAATCGACTTTATACCTGAATATAAGATTGTCGAATTCTTCCAAATGCACTGCCGTTATGGCTTTATGTCAACTTCGATAAGATGAAGAAGGCTAATTAACTTAAATATTTGATGTTAATGATTTGAAGCAACTCAATACCGACTGCTAAATGTATATATACAAGAAAATCGACTTTATACCTGAATATAAGATTGTCGAATTCTTCCAAATGCACTGCCGTTATGGCTTTATGTCAACTTCGATAAGATGAAGAAGGCTAATTAACTTAAATATTTGATGTTAATGATTTGAAGCAACTCAATACCGACTGCTAAATGTGTATATACAAGAAAATCGACTTTATACCTGAATATAAGATTGTCGAATTCTTTCAAATGCACTGCCGTTATGGCTTTATGTCAACTTCGATAAGATGAAGAAGGCTAATAAACTTAAATATTTGATGTTAATGATTTGAAGCAACTCAATACCGACTGCTAAATGTGTATATACAAGAAAATCGACTTTATACCTGAATATAAGATTGTCGAATTCTTCCAAATGCACTGCCGTTATGGCTTTATGTCAACTTCGATAAGATGAAGAAGGCTAATAAACTTAAATATTTGATGTTAATGATTTGAAGCAACTCAATATCGACTGCTAAATGTGTATATACAAGAAAATCGACTTTATACCTGAATATAAGATTGTCGAATTCTTCCAAATGCACTGCCGTTATGGCTTTATGTCAACTTCGATAAGATGCAGAAGGCTAATTACCTTAAATATTTGATGTTAATGATTTGAAGCAACTCAATACCGACTGTTAAATGTGTATATACAAGAAAATCGACTTTATACCTGAATATAAGATTGTCGAATTCTTCCAAATGCACTGCCGTTATGGCTTTATGTCAACTTCGATAAGATGCAGAAGGCTAATTAACTTAAATATTTGATGTTAATGATTTGAAGCAACTCAATACCGACTGCTAAATGTGTATATACAAGAAAATCGTCTTTATACCTGAATATAAGATTGTCGAATTCTTCCAAATGCACTGCCGTTATGGCTTTATGTCAACTTCGATAAGATGCAGAAGGCTAATTAACTTAAATATTTGATGTTAATGATTTGAAGCAACTCAATACCGACTGCTAAATGTGTATATACAAGAAAATCGTCTTTATACCTGAATATAATATTGTCGAATTCTTCCAAATGCACCGCCGTAATGGCTTTATGTCAACTTCGATAAGATGAAGATGGCTAATTACCTTAAATATTTGATGTTAATGATTTGAAGCAACTCAATACCGACTGTTAAATGTGTATATACAAGAAAATCGACTTTATACCTGAATATAATATTGTCGAATTCTTCCAAATGCACCGCCGTAATGGCTTTATGTCAACTTCGATAAGATGAAGATGGCTAATTACCTTAAATATTTGATGTTAATGATTTGAAGCAACTCAATACCGACTGTTAAATGTGTATATACAAGAAAATCGACTTTATACCTGAATATAAGATTGTCGAATTCTTCCAAATGCACTGCCGTTATGGCTTTATGTCAACTTCGATAAGATGAAGAAGGCTAATTAACTTAAATATTTGATGTTAATGATTTGAAGCAACTCAATATCGACTGCTAAATGTGTATATACAAGAAAATCGACTTTATACCTGAATATAAGATTGTCGAATTCTTCCAAATGCACTGCCGTTATGGCTTTATGTCAACTTCGATAAGATGAAGAAGGCTAATTAACTTAAATATTTGATGTTAATGATTTGAAGCAACTCAATTCTGACTGCTAAATGTGTATATACAAGAAAATCGACTTTATACCTGAATATAAGATTGTCGAATTCTTCCAAATGCACTGCCGTTATGGCTTTATGTCAACTTCGATAAGATGAAGAAGGCTAATTAACTTAAATATTTGATGTTAATGATTTGAAGCAACTCAATACCGACTGCTAAATGTGTATATACAAGAAAATCGACTTTATACCTGAATATAAGATTGTCGAATTCTTCCAAATGCACTGCCGTTATGGCTTTATGTCAACTTCGATAAGATGAAGAAGGCTAATTAACTTAAATATTTGATGTTAATGATTTAAAGCAACTCAATATCGACTGCTAAATGTGTATATACAAGAAAATCGACTTTATACCTGAATATAAGATTGTCGAATTCTTTCAAATGCACTGCCGTTATGGCTTTATGTCAACTTCGATAAGATGAAGAAGGCTAATTAACTTTAATATTTGATGTTAATGATTTAAAGCAACTCAATATCGACTGCTAAATGTGTATATACAAGAAAATCGACTTTATACCTGAATATAAGATTGTCGAATTCTTTCAAATGCACTGCCGTTATGGCTTTATGTCAACTTCGATAAGATGAAGAAGGCTAATTAACTTAAATATTTGACGTTAATGATTTGAAGCAACTCAGCACCGACTGCTAAATATGCATATACAAGAAAATCGACTTTATACCTGAATATAAGATTGTCGAATTCTTCCAAATGCACTGCCGTTATGGCTTTATGTCAACTTCGATAAGATGAAGAAGGCTAATTAACTTAAATATTTGATGTTAATGATTTGAAGCAACTCAATTCCGACTGCTAAATGTGTATATACAAGAAAATCGACTTTATACCTGAATATAAGATTGTCGAGTTCTTCTAAAAGCACTGCCGTTATGGCTTTATGTCAACTTCGATAAGATGAAGAAGGCTAATTAACTTAAATATTTGATGTTAGTGATTTAAAGCAACTCAATATCGACTGCTAAATGTGTATATACAAGAAAATCGACTTTATACCTGAATATAAGATTGTCGAGTTCTTCTAAAAGCACTGCCGTTATGGCTTTATGTCAACTTCGATAAGATGAAGAGGCTAATTAACTTAAATATTTGATGTTAATGATTTAAAGCAACTCAATACCGACTGCTAAATGTGTATATACAAGAAAATCGACTTTATACCTGAATATAAGATTGTCGAATTCTTCCAAATGCACTGCCGTTATGGCTTTATGTCAACTTCGATAAGATGAAGAAGGCTAATAAACTTTAATATTTGATGTTAATGATTTGAAGCAACTCAACACCGACTGCTAAATGTGTATATACAAGAAAATCGACTTTATACCTGAATATAAGATTGTCGAATTCTTCCAAATGCACTGCCGTTATGGCTTTATGTCAACTTCGATAAGATGAAGAAGGCTAATTAACTTTAATATTTGATGTTAATGATTTAAAGCAACTCAATATCGACTGCTAAATGTGTAAATACAAGGAAATTTACTTTATACCAGAATATAAGACTGTCGAATTCTTTCAAATGCACTGCCGTTATGGCTTTATGTCAACTTCGATAAGATGAAGAAGGCTAATTAACTTAAATATTTGATGTTAATGATTTGAAGCAACTCAATATCGACTGCTAAATGTGTAAATACAAGGAAATCGACTTTATACCTGAATATAAGATTGTCGAATTCTTCCAAATGCACTGCCGTTATGGCTTTATGTCAACTTCGATAAGATGTAGAAGGCTAATTAACTTAAATATTTGATGTTAATGATTTAAAGCAACTCAATATCGACTGCTAAATGTGTAAATACAAGGAAATCGACTTTATACCTGAATATAATATTGCCGAATTCTTTCAAATGCACTGCCGTTATGGCTTTATGTCAACTTCGATAAGATGAAGAAGGCTAATTAACTTAAATATTTGATGTTAATGATTTGAAGCAACTCAATATCGACTGCTAAATGTGTATATACAAGAAAATCGACTTTATACCTGAATATAAGATTGTCGAATTCTTTCAAATGCACTGCCGTTATGGCTTTATGTCAACTTCGATAAGATGTAGAAGGCTAATAAACTTTAATATTTGATGTTAATGATTTGAAGCAACTCAATACCGACTGCTAAATGTGTATATACAAGAAAATCGACTTTATACCTGAATATAAGATTGTCGAATTCTTCCAAATGCACTGCCGTTATGGCTTTATGTCAACTTCGATAAGATGTAGAAGGCTAATAAACTTTAATATTTGATGTTAATGATTTGAAGCAACTCAATACCGACTGCTAAATGTGTATATACAAGAAAATCGACTTTATACCTGAATATAAGATTGTCGAATTCTTCCAAATGCACTGCCGTTATGGCTTTATGTCAACTTCGGTAAGATGAAGAAGGCTAGTAAACTTTAATATTTGATTTTATTGAATTGAAGCAACTCAACACCGACTGCTCAATGTGTATATACAAGAAAATCGACTTTATACCTGAATATAAGATTGTCGAATTCTTCCAAATGCACTGCCGTTATGGCTTTATGTCAACCTCGATAAGATGAAGAATGCTAATTAACTTAAATATTTGATGTTAATGATTTGAAGCAACTCAATATCGACTGCTGAATGTGTATATACAAGAAAATCGACTTTATACCTGAATATAAGATTGTCGAATTCTTCCAAATGCACTGCCGTTATAGCATTACGTCTACTTCGATAAGATGAAGAAGGCTAATAACTTTTAATATTTGATTTTAATGAATTGAAGCAACTCAACACCGACTGCTAAATGTGTATATACAAGAAAATCGACTTTATACCTGAATATAAGATTGTCGAATTCTTCCAAATGCACTGCCGTTATGGCTTTATGTCAACTTCGATAAGATGAAGAAGGCTAATTAACTTAAATATTTGATGTTAATGATTTGAAGCAACTCAATATCGACTGCTAAATGTGTATATACAAGAAAATCGACTTTATACCTGAATATAAGATTGTCGAATTCTTTCAAATGCACTGCCGTTATGGCTTTATGTCAACTTCGATAAGATGAAGAAGGCTAATTAACTTAAATATTTGATGTTAATGATTTGAAGCAACTCAATATCGACTGCTAAATGTGTATATACAAGAAAATCGACTTTATACCTAAATATAAAATTGTCGAATTCTTCCAAAAGCACTGCAGTTATGGCTTTATGTCAACTTCGCTAAGATGAAGAAAGCTAATTAACTTAAATATTTGATGTTAATGATTTGAAGCAACTCAATATCGACTGCTAAATGTGTATATACAAGAAAATCTACTTTATACCTGAATATAAGATTGTCGAATTCTTCCAAAAGCACTGCCGTTATGGCCTTATGTCAACTTCAGTAAGATGAAGAAGGTTAATTGTCTTAAATATTTGATGTTAATGATTTGAAGCAACTCAATATCGACTGCTAAATGTGTATATACAAGAAAATCGACTTTATACCTGAATATAAGATTGTCGAATTCTTCCAAATGCACTGCCGTTATGGCTTTATGTCAACTTCGATAAGATGAAGAAGGCTAATTAACTTAAATATTTGATGTTAATGATTTGAAGCAACTCAATACCGACTGCTAAATGTGTATATACAAGAAAATCGACTTTATACCTGAATATAAGATTGTCGAATTCTTCCAAATGCACTGCCGTTATGGCTTTATGTCAACTTCGATAAGATGAAGAAGGCTAATTAACTTAAATATTTGATGTTAATGATTTGAAGCAACTCAACACCGACTGCTAAATGTGTATATACAAGAAAATCGACTTAATACCTGAATATAAGATTGTCGAATTCTTCCAAATGCACTGCCGTTATGGCTTTATGTCAACTTCGATAAGATGAAGAAGGCTAATTAACTTAAATATTTGATGTTAATGATTTGAAGCAACTCAACACCGACTGCTAAATGTGTATATACAAGAAAATCGACTTAATACCTGAATATAAGATTGTCGAATTCTTCCAAATGCACTGCCGTTATGGCTTTATGTCAACTTCGATAAGATGAAGAAGGCTAATTAACTTAAATATTTGATGTTAATGATTTGAAGCAACTCAACATCGACTGCTAAATGTGTATATACAAGAAAATCGACTT
>NW_024396034.1:0-42766 GCF_016617805.1 Bactrocera tryoni
GTAAGGTGAGTAATATTTTAGTATTACAAATGTATTATTAAGGTAAGTATACAATAATTTAAATAATTCAATATTTCATAATTTTTATAATTCATTTTTCTTAATTTTAATTTTAGGTTTAAATGTACATATATATCTTGAAATCGTCAAAGTCAGGGATGCCGGCGACGACTTTTAGTGCAGTACCTAAAAAGTTTAAGCTTCGAGCCTGTCGATGGTAAATGTCAAAGGTTCGATGTAAAGTCTCGATGTATTTTATGTCTGCTTCTACTATTTTCTTCATGTGTGTCAATGGGAAAAGGTCCATAAATCCTGCCGTCTTGTCGTTCAATGTTGTATATAGTGTCAAGTTGGTAAAGTGCGTCAAATAACCGTAATGTTCCCATACTATTGCGTTTCCGTCCAAAATTGGGATGTAATTGGAGTTGGTGTAGTCAGTTAGCTTTTGTGTTAAAGTGGTCGTCAAAAGGAATGTCGATATTATCCTGTAATTTAAAATACAAGACTTAAAGTAATAAAGTGATTAATTCAGGTGGACGAAGGTTGTCTTTGTGGACCCTCCTCCCCTTTATACGAACGGTGGTGCCTAGGTCCTGTTCGACTACTTCTTCTGTTTGACAAGATTACCATTGCGTTTGGCATAGGGTATTTATCTTCGACTGTGACCTCATTCAGTTTCCTGAAATTAATCACAAGACGTTTCTTCTTATCTCCCGTTTGATCTACTCCCTTCTCATCAACGACCCAAATTGGGTTATTGTAAGGGGACCTTGAGGGTCGAATGATACCATTGACGAGAAGTTCAGCCACTTCTTTGGTTACAAAGTCGGCTAAACCCATAGGATACGGGTAAAGTCTCGAGTAAACCGGTTCATCGGTTTTTGTTCTGATTGTACCAATTATATTAGTGTTGAAGGGTAGTGACTCGTTAGGGTCAGCAAACACCATATTTCTACTGTTGATAATTTTACAAAATTGCTCACGTACTGAAGATGGAATTTCTTCAATTTTTATGTCGATAAAGTTTACATTTTCACATTCATGGAACAAGAGCTTTTCAGTCCCACAATCGTGCTTTATTGTACCCGTACTGAGGTCAGATGCAGTGTCATCGAATCCCACGATTACGCCGACTTGCGAGCAGTGTAAGTCGTCGCTTGTTTGCGCTACATTTGTGCTGCGCCAGCGGATCCCAAAGCTACGGTAGCTTATGAGTATCTTTTGTTGTTGCTTATCGTTGGATCATAACTCGGGCCGTTGGTCATGGACTGGGGTGGTGTTAATGTTCAGCATTGCCTGAAACGGATGTTAGGCAGACAATGCTGACTTGGTATTTTGGTGGTATGCGTTTCGAGTTAACTTACACATCTAGTAGTCCATATCAGGTTGCTTCAAATCATTAGCTTAACATATTAAAGTTAATTAACCTTCTTCAACTTACAGAAGTTGGCATAAAGCCAAAATCCACAACGATTTGCCTCAAATCATAAGCTTCACATATTAAAGTCATCTTACTCAAGCTGACATAAAGCCATACCGGCAGTGCATTTGGAAAAAATTAAATAATTTTACATTTAGGTATAAAACCGATTTTCTTGCATACACACATTTAGAAGTACATATTATATTGCTTCAAATCATTAGCTTCACATATGAAAGTTAATTAACCTTCATCATCTTACTTAAGTTGACATAATTCTAGGATTTATATTTAGGTATAAGTCCGATTTTCTTGAATGTACACATCTAGAAATCCATATTAAGGTGTTTCAAATCATTAGCGTAACACATTAAAGTTAGTTAACCCTCACTATCTTACTGTACTTCGCATAAAGCCAAAACGGCAGTGCATTTGGAAAAATTCCACTATTTTACATATGGGTATAAAACCGATTTTCTTGCATATACACATTTAGAAATACATTGTTCAAGATTAAGATATTGTATAGGGTATAATTCCCCACCTAAATTTGCATACGCTACGCCTATGGGACAAATATCGCCTGATTGTAGCGTTATTTCTTCTTTCCTTTGTTATTTTCATTCAGCTATTGACATATAGGCATACATATGTACATACATATGCTAGCGACGCTGAATGCTGCCTACTGTACATATGCACATCGCTAGCGTATGCTCTATTCCCGAAATCATAATTAGTTTACATACATATATACATATTAAGTATAAGCGCATCTATTCGCACCTACATAAATTGCATTACCTATTGATGTGCAGTTATTATTATTGCATTTTTTTGTACATGTGCCTACTGCACAAGCAGGCATATAATTGCCGCTCCTTGCGGATTTAAATCAGTGCTAAAAATAAAGTCGTGACGACAGGTCATACCAACGCAGTTCCTTTTGTTTCATTATAATCTGATACATTTTTTGGTGCCTCCTGTGAGGAACTGCGACCACCTGTCTTGATAATGGCCTCGTTGAATTTACGTGCATCGGCACATGCTTCAATTGTGCGCCTTGGAAAAGAAATCCAGAATGCAGATTTCAATCCGGATAAAGTGGAGTGTGAAGTTTTACTCAGCCGAGTAAATCAACACTTTGATCGGTTTATAAATCACCATTTTGATCTGGTCAGCAAAGCGAAGGAAGACGAAATTACATCTCACGAAGAGTTATTTGCGTCAACAGAATCGTTGTACACCACGTTGTGTGTCACGCTGCAACGCCGTTTAAACCCCCAGGCTGCCGTCCAGGTTGCATCATCGACAATAAATCACGTGGCAGACATGCGGCTGGATCCGGTATCAATTCCACGATTTGACGGAAAACCAACGAGTTGGTTGGCATTCAAGGACCTTTTTGAACTGATGGTTCATAATCGAACTGACCTGGATCCTGCATATAAATTGGGTAAGCTACGCCAGTGAGTAGATCAAGAAAGTGTTCCGATGATTGGAGGATTATATACCGGTGGCTACCGCGAGGTGTGGTCCAAGCTAAAACGTCGTTATGATAATCCTCGCCTACTGGCAGAAACACATGTGCAGATCTTTCTTGATCTACCGAACCACCCAGCAGAGGCTCCGAATACGCTGCGATCGATCGTTGATTGTGTGCGCAATTCATTTCGTGCACTTGCCGTTATGGACATTCCAGTGCACTACTGGGATGCGTTAGCAGTTCCTGTACTTTTGCCAAAGTTACCAACAACAACGCGGAATGAATGGGGAATGAGCCTCACAACGGTGAGCATACCGAAGTTGGAAGATTTGCTGCTATTCCTCGAACGACGTGCCAACAACATTACCGTTGCACCACAAACCGTTAGCATACAACCGTTGGTTAAGCGTTTTGCCTCTCGTACAGTTAAGGCGCACGTGGGCGCCACGAATAGTACTCAATGTACAAACGCACCGCCCGCCAACTTTGGTTGCCCTCAGTGCTCAGGTAATCATCGTTTAATAAGATGTCTTCAGTTTCGAAACATGGAAGTCCCTGAACGCTGGGAACGTGTAAGGCGTTTAGCAGTATGTTTTAATTGTCTACGATCAGGACATACCGTCCGCCAGTGTACTTCGGGTGCATGTTCGCTTTGCAAGCAAGGGCATAACACCTTACTCTGTCGACGTACAGGTACAAGACCTGTAGAGAATATAGCAGATACGAGTGTATCATCATCATCATCAGCAGCTTCGGTAACAACGCCAAGCTCTACATCAACAATTAACTCAAGTGCTGCGGCGAACCACACTTCTACCGGACCGCAAGTGTATTACCGCCAGCAATGACAATTAAATGAGGTTCAGTCATTCGTTGTACAAGATGACCGGACCATTTTACTTGCGACGGCTAAGGTGCTCCTTTCGGATTGCCATGGGAGGCCTTATGAATGCCGTGCATTATGCGACATCGGATCTCAGGTGAGCTTTCTCAGTGAATCCATGTTTAAAATTCTGAATCTTCGTAGAACTCCGGGGCAGATCCGAGTAGAAGGTATAGGCGCCAATGCAGCCACTTACACAAAGGGCTCCACAACTGTGCGATTGAGATCCCTCACTGATGAGGCTTTCTCGACGCAATTTGAAGTCTACATCCTACCAACGATTACGACTATGACACCAGTATGCAAGGTCGACTCCTCCGCCTGGGATCACCTTTCCGGACTCCAGCTTGCCGATCCAACATTTGGTACTCCTGCCAAAATTGATTTACTTATTGGCGCAGATATTTGGCCCGCTTTAATTGCCGATGGGATTGCTGCGGGACTCCATAACGAACCGTGCGCGCTCTGTACTCGCCTCGGTTGGGTTGTGTTTGGGCCCGCGGTGGTCAGCGCTCCAAATCATTTGACCCATACTCTAACTGTCAGCAAATGTATAGGCGATCAGCAACTGGACAAACTACTGCAGAGGTTCTGGCAGGTTGAGGACAATGGTCCTGTCGACGAACTCTCGGTAGACTCTTGTGAACGGATTTTCATTGACACTGTACGTCGCACAGCGAGTGGACGCTATAGTGTACAAATCCCATTTCTTCCGAATGCTCCAATGTTGGGAGATTCATATCAAGCAGCGCGGCGTCAGTTTTTCCATCTTGAGCGAAAATTAGCTGGCGACCCTGAGCTTCGCAACAAATACATCACGTTTATGCAAGAGTACATAGCACTCGGTCACATGAATCCCGTGACAGACGATTGCTTCGACCCAACGCAATGCTATTACATACCCCATCATGCGGTAACAGGTAAATTTCGGGTGGTATTCAACGCGTCCAGCAAAACTACCAGAGGAGTGTCATTGAACGACACTCAGTTTTCGGGACCACAGCTCCAGGACAATTTGATTGATATTCTTCATCGGTTTCGACGCTATCGGATAGCTATAACAGCCGATGTCAAGAAGATGTTTCGACAGGTTGAGATCAATCCCTTGCATCGTAAATGGCAACGCATCTTGTGGCGGGAATCTCCAGTCGAACCACTACGTAGCTTCGAGTTAGCCACAGTAACGTATGGAATGAAAAGCAGTCCATACAATGCGATTCGCTCCTTACGCCAATGTGCTTTAGATAACTACACCATTGTGGAGGACGAAAACCGGGCTTCTACAGCAAGGAACAGTATCCTTGATGGATTTTACGTCGACGACTATTTGGAAAGTTTTGACTCTTTGGTGGAAGCTGTTAGTTGTGCTCAGGATGTTGATGCGATCCTTCGTCAAGGTCAGTTCATTCTTGACAAATGGAATTCGAACTGCGCCAAAGTACTTCATGCTATCACCGATCCAGAGAAATCTGTTACAGAAATTGAATTATGCGATTCCAACGCCACTGTGTTAGGCTTACATTGGAATCCGTTGAACGATGAGCTCTTTTTTAAGGTGAGAATTGAAGACTCACATAGACTACCAACAAAGCGTAGTATCCTAAGTGACGTTGCAAGGCTGTATGACCCGATTGGTATACTAGCGCCAGCTGTAGTTCTGGCCAAAATGTTCATTCAAACCCTGTGGAGGAAGGATCTTAACTGGGACACTCCATTACCTATAGAATTACAAGACCAGTGGCTCGAATTTCGAAATGGTCTTCATGAACTAGCGCGAGTCCGTGTACCGCGTTGGTTAAGCATGTCACCTCATGCATTTTGTACACTCCATGGATTCTGTGACGCTAGCTCGAAGGCGTATGCTGCGGTTATCTACGTAAATAGTGCCGCACAAGGAGATTTGTCTAATATGGCACTTGTTACTGCGAAAACCAAGGTGGCACCTGTGAAGCAGATTACTATACCACGCTTGGAACTTTGTGCTGCCCACCTGCTGGTAGTCACTCTACGTCATGTGCAAAAGGCGCTCCATTTAGACAACGTCCCTTACACACTCTGGAGTGACTCAACTATAGTTTTGCATTGGATTCATAAACAACCGTCAGTATTGAAACAGTTCGTGGGTAATCGAGTTGCTTACATCCAGGCCCATACTAAGGTAGAATGTTGGCGACACGTTCGCTCCGAGTACAATCCGGCCGATTGTGCGAGTCGAGGAATTATGCCAGCACGCCTTCTGAATCATCCGCTATGGTGGACAGGTCCACCTCCTCGTTATATATGCATCGATAACGATCCAGTTGTACCAGAACTAACGGAGGAGCAACTCCAGGCACAGGCTCTGGAATGTCAACCTTTTCGTACTCTTATAACCACTCGCCAGGATCATCACCAATGTCTCATGACTTCTGCGTGTGGCCACCGAATTCCTCTCGTTGAGAAATTTAGCATACTTAGTCGTGTCCTTAATACAACCGCGCGACTAAGACGTTTCCTGCCATGTTACAAGGGTCAGAGGTCGAATATTGTGACAGCAGAGGAATACGAATGGGCTCTGCTTCTAACTGTTAAACAAGCTCAAGGTAAGGCATATAGACGAGAAATTAATGCTCTCAAATCGAATTCCAGGCTAGACAGTCGAAATCATCTGTTAGCCCTAAACCCATATGTGGATCCTGAAGGCATTTTGCGAGTAGGCGGGCGTCTCCGAAATGCTGCGATATCTAACGAACAACGACATCCAATGATTATTCCCAAGGGATCATTTGCTAACTTATTAATTGCTGATTCCCATAGACGGTGTCTTCATGGTGGCATCCAGCAAATGTTACAGTATCTGCGACGACGGTTTTGGATAATTCACGCGCGCTCGCAAGTAAAAGCCTACATATGGAAATGTACCGTGTGTCGGAGACATCAGCGAATTCTCCAGAAGCAACAAATGGCTTCGTTACCCCGCGAACGGGTATTTGCGGCTCCAGTTTTTTCAAATAGCGGCCTAGACTATTGTGGTCCGTTCCATGTACGCATTGGTAGTAGAAGATCGACTACGACACTTAAGACATATGCAGCTATATACATCTGTATGGCCTCACGAGCAGTCCATATAGAACTTGCTGAAGATTTGTGTACGAGATCCTTCATAGACGTTTACGACCGATTTATCAGTCGCCGAGGTATTTGTGCCAAGCTCTTCAGCGACAATGGCACCCAGTTTGTAGGCGCTGATAGACAAATGCGTGAAGATGTGAAGGAATGGGTATCCTCATACGCGCAACAGCACGTTGCTCATGTAGGTACTCAATGGAAGTTCATTACTCCCGCTGCGCCACACCATGGCGGTATCTGGGAAGCAGCGGTCCGCTCAGCCAAGAAGCATTTACTTCGTATTATGGGCCAACAGTCACTGCGATATCATGAGTTATTGACCCTACTGACGAGGATTGAAGCTTGTCTTAATTCACGACCAATTATTGCTTTACATGATGACCCCGAAGGAGGACTAGCCTTAACGCCAGGGGATTTCATAATTGGCCGACCAATCAATTGCCGTCCTGAGCCACCGCTACCAGATATACCGCACAACCGCCTCCATTATCGGCAGCGCTTGCAAGGGATGTTCGAACATTTTTGGAAACGCTGGCAAAATGAATACCTGAATTCGTTTCAGGCCCGTAGCAAATGGATGAGACCTGAACCAAACCTCCAAATAGGAGATGTCGTAATTATTCGGAATGAGAATTTGCCACCTGCTTGCTGGCGCATGGGTCGTATCACGGACACCCATCCTGGTAGCGATGGTCTGGTCCGCGTCATCACGATAGAATATAATGGAGATCGGTTGACGGACGAAGGCATGTACGTCAAACGCCACTGTCAACGTCCTGTGCAAAAGGTGGTAAGACTCACCGGAATGCATGAAGAAATTCTGAACCGCGAGGGTTCAGCCGGGGAGGATGTTCAAGATTGAGATATTGTATAGGGTATAATTCCCCACCTAAGTTTGCATACGCTACGCCTATGGGACAAATATCGCCTGATTGTAGCGTTATTTCTTCTTTCCTTTGTTATTTTCATTCAGCTATTGACATATAGGCATACATATGTACATACATATGCTAGCAACGCTGAATGCTGCCTACTGTACATATGCACATCGCTAGCGTATGCTCTATTCCCGAAATCATAGCTAGTTTACATACATATATACATATTAAGTATAAGCGCATCTATTCGCACCTACATAAATTGCATTACCTATTGATGTGCAGTTATTATTATTGCATTTTTTTGTACATGTGCCTACTGCACAAGCAGGCATATAATTGCCGCTCCTTGCGGATTTAAATGAGTGCTAAAAATAAAGTCGTGACGACAGGTCATACCAAGGCAGTTCCTTTTGTTTCATTATAATCTGATACATACATATCAATTTGCTTCATATCATTAGCTTAACATACTAAAGTCAATTAACCCTCATCATCTTACTCAAGTTGACATAAAGCCATAACGGCAGTGCATTTGGAAAAATTCCACAATTTTACATTTAGGTATAAAACCGATTTTCTTGCATATACACATTCGGCAATATATGTCGAATGGCTTCAAATCATTAGCTTCACATATTAAAGTTAATTAACCTTCTTCATCTTACAGAAGTTAGCTTAAAGCCAAAACGGCAGTGCATTTGGAAAATTCCAGAATTTTATGTTTAGGTATAAAATCGATTTTCTTGCATGTACACATTTAGAAATCCATATCAAGTTGCCTCAAATCATTAGCTTCACATATTAAAGTTAATTAACCTTCTTCATCTTACAGAAGTTAGCTTAAAGCCAAAACGGCAGTGCATTTGGAAAATTCCAGAATTTTATGTTTAGGTATAAAATCGATTTTCTTGCATGTACACATTTAGAAATCCATATCAAGTTGCCTCAAATCATTAGCTTCACATATTAAAGTTAATTAACCTTCTTCATCTTACTGAAGTTAGCATAAAACCAAAACGACAGTGCATTTGGAGAAATTCCACAATTTGACATTAAGGTATAAAAGCGATTTTCTTTCATATGCACATTTAGAAATTCATATAAGTTGCTTCAAATCATTAACTTCATATATTAAAGTTAATTTACCTTCTTCATCTTACAGAAGTTGGCATAAAGGCAAAACGGCAGTGCATTGGGAAAAATTCCACAATTTTACATTTAGGTATAAAACCGATTTTCTTGCATATCCACATTTAGAAATACATATGAAGTTGCTTCAAATCATTAACTTCATATATTAAAGTTAATTTACCTTCTTCATCTTACAGAAGTTGGCATAAAGGCAAAACGGCAGTGCATTGGGAAAAATTCCATAATTTTACATTTAGGTATAAAACCGATTTTCTTGCATATCCACATTTAGAAATACATATCAAGTTGTTTCAAATCATTAGCTTCACATATTAAAGTTAATTAACCCTCATCATCTTACTCAAGTTAACATAAAGCCATAACGGTAGTGCATTTGGAAAAAAATTCCATAATTTTACATTTAGGTATAAACCGATTTTCTTGCATGTACACATCTAGAAATCCATATCAAGTTGTTTCAAATCATTAGCTTAACATATTAAAGTTAATTTACCTTCTTCATCTTACAGAAGCCGCATAAAGCCATAACGGCAGTGCATTTGGAAAAAATTCCATAATTTTACATTTAGTGTTTAATTTCGTAACCAGTAGATACGTATTTATGTATGCATCTCTATTTTTACCTTTTTTAATGGTTGTCCCGCACATTCGAAATAAAAGCACCGGGTACACTTGAGTGGTATAATACAATGTAATTTATTAAGAAATTTTAATATTTTTACAAATGTTATTTTATTAAGATTAAATGTTTAAGTTATTTGGGTAACCAACTTAAACATGCGTACATATATCGATAGCGCGCCAGATCGCAGGAGCCGAAAAGCTTACTGTCGCGCGCGGGACGGGTGTTGTAAGCGGAGAGTTGATGTTCGCAGTATATGTGACGAATTGTATGTAACGAAGTGCTTAGAACGAATGAGTCTGCCTTCCCGTTGCCCATCCTTTTTGTTGAGTGGGTACTGGTGGGGTGAGTTGTATTGGTAATGGGTTGCGAACTGTGGTGAATTGCCCTGCTTTATTAAGATGGGCCAGTTTTTTCCGGGTAAAGTTGGTGGATGCTTAACTCATTTAAACATCCTCGGCCCCCTAGGCGAATATTTTGCCTAGTATTACACTTTTATGCTGTTGCAAGTATTTCCGCATACTGCTGGTAGAGTAGCCGAGGGCGCAAAACACATGCTATAAATGTTGGAAACGGCTTTGGTTTTAAACATACTTAGTTAATGGTATGCACATATGCTTTTACGTGCATACAATTAGAAACTATATTTTACAGATTTATGAGCTTGTTTCTGCTTTTCATAGTTATTATAGCTATTATATTGTTGTTTCTTTGATAGGTTTATATGTGTGTTCTGATTTCAAATTTCTTTACCATCGGCTTGTTAAACCAGTTTTTGATTATTTGCCTTTTCTGCGATATTGCCGATAGTTGCAGTTTTATTTTATTTTTTGAAGGATAGTATCTCCACGCCTGGCTCAGATATGGCCAGAGTGGGTACTCCTTAGCCCTGGAGTTAAAAGTTTACGAACTTTATGTTAACAAAAACAAATTCTGTTTGTATTTTCACAATATGCTTAAAGGAATTATAATTTTTATAATTATAAATGATGTAAAATTTAACTTTATTAAAATAAGCGTCGATATACGGGGCGGCGAGAATCCTATTTCGACTTGATGGAGCCGACGATCGCGGTTTTACCAAAGGAGGTCGAAAAATTATAATTGCGGTAGAGTAGAGGTGTTGACGCGGCGCAGTGTCTCAGCGAATGTTGTGCAGACGGATTGTTTAGAACGCATTGAATCTCCCATCCCGATGTCCATCCTTTTCGTTGAGTGGGTAGAGGTGTGGTGAGTTGTGTTGGTGTGGTGATGTAAATGTATGGTGCCATCGGATGTGGTGTATTAAGCTGTCTTGCTAGGGTGCGCCAGTTTTTCGCAGGTAGAGTGGGATATACATGCGGGGAGATGCTTAAGTCATTTAAACATACTGGGCCCCCTAGGCAATTTTTTTGCCTAGTATTACGTATATGATGTGAAATAAGTAACTTCAATATGTATGAACGGGTTATATTGAAATTCCCTTCATATTTTATGACTTGACGACTTGTATTATTTTTAAACTCGTTTATGTATATATAGTACATATGTATTTTTATTGGCGGTTATCGACAATTTCTTTAATGACGGCTTATTATTTGTGGTTTTTTTCTTTTATCGGTTTATTGTGCGGTTTATTTATTATTTGCCTTTTCTGTATTTTAGGCGATTGTTGCATTTTTTTTTTTGTTGATCGGCTTATTAAGGACCACAAACTCCATGCCTGTCTCAGGTATGGCCTGAATGGGTGTGCCTTTGAGAACATACCCTGGGGTTAGGACTGTTATATGGGAGGGATCTTGCGAGCGAACAGTGAATGGCCGTGAATTGAATTCGGCTTCGATTCTTGTTAATACAGTACACAATTGTTCATAGTTAATTTGATGCTTTATACCGCTGATTCCCATAACCCACCCATATGAGAAGCGGTTGGATAGTTGTGATAAGAGCGACCTTAGCTTAAGAGCAGGTGCGTCAATGTATCGCATAGGGAACATAGTGATCCCTTAACGTTTTTGAGATTTCATTTATTTGAAAATTTAAGCCTCTGTGGGGCAATATTGTATGAAGAGCAATTTTTTTTTTTCTTACTTTTGGAAACATTTTTGTTATATTTTCTGTTTAAGTACGTTTGCATTAATTTGACGTTTAGTACCGCGCCACATAGTTTGAAATTTTTAAGCAGGATTTTTTTATCATTATTGGCGAAAGCCATCCTGCAGGGTCGAAAGGTTAGGAACCTTGCTTTTTCTACTTTTATGTGGGGTATTGGAAAATTGTGGCTCTATTGGTTGTCGTACGATGTACTGGCCATTATTTGATCGAGTAGTTGTGGCTTTAGAGAAGTCTTCAGAACACTGATCTTCTGGAGTTTTGTTTGTTATAGGGGGCAGTTTCCTTAACATTCGAAATTTCCTTAATTGTGAATTAAGGTATCTGTTTGTATTATACTCAACTTTAGTTGGTATTTGTATCTGTTTGTATTATACTCAACTTTAGTTGGCATGGTGGGAACTAGTTCTGTAACTAGTCCACTTTGTGTTTCGCTGTGCAGCGTTTGAACTTTTTGTGCCTTTGAGCAACGGTGTGTCTCTTGGCAATTTTTAAAATTGTGGACTTCGGGATTTGCTTTTGCAACTAAGCCCGTGGTTCTTTTTGTAAAACCGCTTCTTTGGAGTGAGATTGGATATGTGCTGTAAGGAAGCATTGAATGATGTCGGTTTTGACAATATAAACAATTGAATTTGCTTTGGCAATTTGTATATGTATGCGCATGTGACAGGCAATTTGTGCAAAGTCTTTTTGACCTGACAAAATTATTTCGTTCGATAACTTTTAAGCTTTAAAACCTCTCGCAAGATTTAAGTTTATGCCCTCTTTTACATAGTTCGCATGACGTTTGTTTTCTTTGTTCTGATGTGAACGTTTGCGTGTTGTAAAAGCTTTTGTTTAAATGTTTATTGCTTCTAGCTTGGGGTCTATTTAAGCTTCTATTTTAGTCTTATTTAGTGTTCTTACTTTTGATTATTTTTTCTTCTAACCTTTCCGCAATTTCATATTGGGTGGTGAGAAAATCTTTCATTTGTTGCCACGTTGGGCACTTTTTTCGTGATGAGAGCGATTGCTCCCATAGAAGTAACGACTTTTCTGGTAATGCGGCGGTGCAAATGTTTACCAGAATAGGGTCCCAGCTGTCTGTGGGAATATTTAGTGTCGATAGAACCGACAAACAATTAGAAACAGTGGATTCTAGTTTGACGAATTCTACACTTGTTCCTTTCTTAATTTTTGGCAAGTTCATTAGTGTCGTTACTTGCTTATCGACCCGTATTCTGTCGTTTTCATATCTAGCTGTTAGAGCTTCCCAAGCCAAATTGAAATTGTCGTCATTTAATGCGAGCCGTTTGACTATTTCGCCTGCTTGACCTTTAGTTTTGTATCTGAGGTGATACAATTCTTGCGCATGTGATAATTGAGGATGGCTGATGTACACGGCCGTAAACATGTCCCGGAAGGACGGTCATTCTTCATAACCTCCGTAAAAGGTTTCTGTGCCACATGCGGGCAGCTCGAGGTAGATGCCTGAACTTGCCTCTTGACTGTCTATTTGTGGCAGCTCTACTCTACTGTGGGGAGTAGCTGCAATTGCTTTTGTTAGCTTTAATTGATCGGAGATCATAGCTTTCGTTTCTTCATACTGGTCTAAGCAGTTTTCGTATATTGCGTAAGCCGAGGATTTGAAATTGTGTGTATCTAAATCGTCAGAATCTAGAATGGCGTCATGAGTCGCTTGGAGGCGAGTCCAAAAATTTTTAAGGTTTTGGCTTTTTATTTCTAATAACGATTCAGAGTTCTCATGAATCGGTGAAAAGGCAAATCTAGTGCAGTATCGTAATAAACTGTCACTTTGGGAAATAAATTTTACAACCTGTTTTGAGCGTGTAGCTCCAGGTGTATTTTGATTTGTGTCGTCATTAACCATTTTTGTAATTGTATATTGTATTAAAATACTGTTAAATTTTTTGTCAGTGTAAACTGATTTATGGTATTCTAATAAAACGATAAAGTATAATAAATTGAATACTTTTTCTTTTTGTTTTATTTTTAGATTATATCTGTAAAAAACGTATTTTTAATTTATTTATTTATTTGCAATGTTATTGCAATATTATTTTCATTTGTATTTTATTTTGAATTTTTAATGAGTATTAAAATGCTTTTTTTTATATATTAAAATATTTGATGTCCGAATATTTTGTATTTAGGTACACCCTAATACTCGGACTTGTATATACATAAGAATGTACTTATGTATGTATGTACTTATATTTTGTGCAATTGAGAGCTCGTTGAAGAGATCAATTCGCTTTTTACATTAGCATGCACAAATAGTTTATGATTATGTTTTTGTTCTTAAGCAATTGAGAGCTCGTTAAAGAGATCAATTCGCTTTGTGCCTAAGTATGCACGATTTATGCTCCTGTATACTCTTTGTTAATACATTTATTTTGTTCCTGTTTTGTAATGTATTTGGCGGACTGAATGCCGAATGATTGCGTATACTTGTACTTATTTTATAGTATATGTATGTATAATTTTTGCAAAGGTGAGAGAGCGAGAAAACGGAATGGAAACGCTACATATATAAGTATATACATATGTATATATAAGTGAATATATATAAGACCGGATTATTTTTGTTTAATCCGAATTTTTAGTTAACCGTTTTAAACTAATCAACGGAATTGTTACTAGCGTTATAATATTGCATACATAGCCCGTAAAATTTTTACATACATATGTATATGCATAATAAAATTAAATTAAATGAACTTAATACGCTCACTTCAGTTTTGTAGGGTGTATTTTTATGGATCCTATGCCTGCTCGTATTCTTCCATTTCCTATTTCCTTCTGCCAGCTGCTTACGAGGTTCTTGAAAGTGTTGTTTTTTGGTTTGTTTGTTAAATTCGCGCCCGGTTGTTTATTATATTTTGTTTTGTTTGCTGAGTTCGCGCCCGGTTTGTGTTGGCTTTTGTTTGGTTTGCTGGAACTGTTTTTTTTTTGTGTATTTTTATTTTCTATGTAATTTGTTTTTGTTTTTGTCACTTCACCCACCGTAAATCTTTTTATTTCATGTGTATGTACGAATATATGTTACATTTTTGTGTACTGCACTGATTTTTATTATGTTTAAATATTTTTAAATTTTTTCTGTCGCAATTTTGTCTCTGTTTGGGTCACTGCACTTTGTTGCTTGGTGTTTTTTTTTTTGGGTTGTTATATGTGGGACTGACAGACGGACGCAAGAAAACTAGAAGTGGACGCAACTTTTAAACACCTACTACTAACATATGCAACACTGCAAACCTGACGAACATAAAATATAAAACAAGTAAGGAAGGGCTAAGTTCGGGTGTCACCGAACATTTTATACTCTCGCATGGTAAAGTGATAATCGAGATTTCATAATACGTCATTTACATATTTTTCAAATACCGTATTTGTGTAAAGTTTTATTCCGCTATCATCATTGGTTCCTAATGTTTATACTCGTATTACACAAAGAAGGCATCAGATGGAATTCAAATAGCTTTATATTGGAAGAAGGCGTGGTTGTGAACCGATTTCACCCATATTTCGTACATGTCATCAGGGTGTTAAGAAAATATTATATACCGAATTTCATTGAAATCGGTCTAGTAGTTCCTTAGATATGATTTTTGGTCCATAAGTGGGCGAGGCCACGCCCATTTTCAATTTTTAAAAAAAGCCTGGGTGCAGCTTCCTTCTGCAATTTCTTCCGTAAAATTTAGTGTTTCTGACGTTTTTTGTTAGTCGGTTAACGCACTTTTAGTGATTTTCAACATAACCTTTGTATGGGAGGTGGGCGTGGTTATTATCCGATTTCTTCCATTTTTGAACTGTATATGGAAATGCCTGAAGAAAAGGACTCTGTAGAGTTTGGTTGACATAGCTATAGTAGTTTCCGAGATATGTACAAAAAACTTAGTAGGGGGCGGGACCACGCCCACTTTTCCAAAAAAATTACGTCCAAATATGCCCCTCCCTTATGCGATCCTTTGTGCCAAATTTCACTTTAATATCTTTATTTATGGTTTAGTTATGACACTTTATAGGTTTTCGGTTTCCGCCATTTTGTGGGCGTGGCAGTGGGCCGATTTTGCCCATCTTCGAACTTAACCTTCTTATGGAGCCAAGGAATACGTGTACCAGTACCAGTGTTTCATCATGATATCTCAATTTTTACTCAAGTTACAGCTTGCACGGACGGACGGACAGACGGACGGACAGACGGACGGACAGACGGACGGACGGACAGACAGACATCCGGATTTCGACTCTACTCGTCGCCCTGATCACTTTGGTATATATAACCCTATATCTGACTCTTTTAGTTTTAGGACTTATAAACAACCGTTATGTGAACAAAACTATAATACTCTCGTTAGCAACATTGTTGCGAGAGTATAATGAAGATAATAACGAGGGGACGCTAGCGCGTAACTGGACGAGAACGACGAGTCATGTTATGGTCATCAAATCTGATAGACGTACTATTTTAGCATCATCTAAAATATTTTATAATAAACCATTGTTAAACTGAAATTACCAATTTCAAATAAACCTAATTTAATAATTTAATTATAAACCTACATATACATACATGTACATATTGTTTTTTTTTGTTTTTGTTCGCCACTGCACTTCACTGCACTGATTTTTGTTTTGTTTTAGTTTTAGTTTGTGGTTTGTACCGTCTTTTTTTTTAAATTTTGTCACCAAAATTTTAATTTTTTTTTTCCTTAGACGATATCAATAGTGCCATTCGGAATGGCTCGAAGGACCATGAGTAATTTCGTAACCAGTAGATACGTATTTATGTATGCATCTCTATTATTACCTTTTTAATGGTTGTCCCGCACATTCGAAATAAAAGAACCGGGTACACTTGAGTGGTATAATACAATGTAATTTATTAAGAAATTTTAATATTTTTACAAATGTTATTTTATTAAGATTAAATGTTTAAGTTATTTGGGTAACCAACTTAAACATGCGTATATCGATAGCGCGCCAGATCGCAGGAGCCGAAAAGCTTACTGTCGCGCGAGTTATGTTTAAAAGAAACACTTATTTAGTTTCGTGGTATTCAACTTAGACTCTTTTTATTTTTATTAGTTTCGTGGTATTCAACTTAGACTCTTTTTTATTTTTATTTTATACAAGTGTTCGCTTTGCTAGTTCGCAACCAACTGCCGACTGCTGGCCAGCCGAAAAACTGTCCGCCTTGCTTCTGATTTTTTCTCTCGTGGCGTCAGCCAGTCGTCTACGTATAGCGGTTTCTATGTGCGGCACCAATGATCGCTGAGTTTTTTGCATAAGCACATTGACGAAAAATTAGTATTTGCCTGTCGCTTCATTGTTCCAGGAATGTGCGACTTGTTGTACAGCAGAAGGGTCGGGGAAGATATGATAACTCCTCCCCCCCCAGTGTGGAGAGTAAGCCATAGTGAGGACATGGCGAGATCGACAAGTAGCGGAGATGGGACACGCTGTAGGCAAGCTGTGCACATCTGTGGTCGTCTTGTTGCAAACACGAAGACTGATAAGGTGTACGCCCGTTGTGAAATAGGCGGCCAAGATTAAGTAATTCGTACAGGGATCTAAGTGATCAATCTTCCCGACTGAC
Organism: Bactrocera tryoni; assembly: GCF_016617805.1. Lineage (NCBI taxonomy): Eukaryota > Metazoa > Arthropoda > Insecta > Diptera > Tephritidae > Bactrocera > Bactrocera tryoni. The sequence goes on from NW_024396034.1 coordinate 17,246, forward strand.
GTCCAGTTATGCAGTGTGAGATGACCGGCAATCGGACTTTAATTTGTGACTGGTCTGGCCCTCATGACGCCGCATTCCTATTGAAACCGGTGTATACCGCTACTGTTGTAAGCGAAACTCTGATGATACATTGGAACTTAAATATAGGTAGCAGGACAGTATGAATAAATGTCGTAGAGAACAATTTGTGCGAGTTCCGATAAATGTATATGTTGCTTATGGATAATTAAACTTAAAATTATAATTTTTTTTCAAAGGTATTACAAAACAATAATATTGGCTTGTAGACGTGTTTGTCTAGTTGTATATGTAATTTTTTTTTTTTTTTTTTTTTAACAAATACGTGTATGAATTTTTGGGATTAGTCCCAGTTTACTGACTAAAATCGAAATGCGAGTGAAAGGTTTGTTAGTTATTAGTGTTCGTGTCTTGGGTTTGGGTATTTCTATTCCTCCTAATGATTCTTCTAATTTTTTGTTTATGGAGTTTCTGACCTTTGGTGGTTAAGAATGTGATACCTTTATCTTTTGCTGCACTGTGTAGTGAAAACCTTGGTGTTACTTTGCTCCTTCTGTTTTCTTTTCTGAATACTGTGTCATTACTTTCAACAGCGATTGGCGGTTCCCTATCCTTGTTTAATTTTGTAAGTCTTTTCTCGGTAGTGTTGTTTAAATGTTGCTGTATTTTAGGAAAAAGGTCCCTTCTGAATTCGTTAAGCTTTCTAAGATAATCGTGATGGTTGTCGTATGAAATAGTCTTTTCAAACATGTGTGTTCTACCACGGAAGAGTTCGAAAGGGGTATGTGTTGTGCTAGCGTGTATTGCGTTATTGTACGTGGTTAATACTTCCGTAAGTATTTCAGAGTGTTCGCATTCTAGGTGTAGTTCCTTTCTGCGATTCATAATTATTCTATACAACTCCGTCATGGTGGAATGAAGTCTTTCAACGGGTGCATTCCCGGTTGACTGCTGGAATGAGGTTGTGTGTGCTATTATGTTGTACTGAGCGAGAAAATCATTAAACAGGTTTCCGGAGAATTCCGCACCCTGGTCAATGACTAGCTTTTTTGGTAAACCGAAGTTGCTCATAAATTTAAACAAGGCCTCAATAACTTTCACAGAGCTTCTGTTACTAAGTGGGTACGCCTGTGCGAATTTAGAAAATTTGTCAATGACGGTGAGGTTGCAGGTATTATTAATAGAATAAATGTCAATGTGGACAACCTCTAAGGGTCCTGCTGGGGCAGGCGGGGTCTGCATGAATGGCTTTTGGGGATGTCTGTCGTATTTGAGGGTTAAGCAAATGTTGCAGTCTTTTATCACTTGAGTAATGATGTTTTTCATGCATGGGAAATAAATATCCCTCCTCAGGTGATTGAAGGTTTCATCTATTCCCCTATGCTTATTGTTAATATGATATGTGCGTATCTTGTTTTTCTGGTCTTCTGGGTCCGTGACTTCCGGTAGAAATGTTTTACATCGACTAATCTTGTATAGGTCACCTTCAGCGAAATAATTGTTGTAAGATTCTTCTATGATTAGAAAAATATGGTCGGGTGCAAATATTGCGAACGTTTTGTTGGTGATAGAATCGAAGGTATATACAGGTTCTGAGATTACACGTCTTGTTTTGTAGGCAAATGGCGTTGTTATCCGTATTGAAGACGTCCCAATGCAAAATACCGTTTGATTGTTAAAATGGTTTAAAGGTTGTTGGACAACCGGTATTCTCTGTGGGTCTTCGTTAATGTTTAGATTTGGTTCTATTCGGCTGAGTGCGTCAGCGACTACATTTTGTGACCCTTTTTTATATACTACTTCATAGTCGTAGGCAGCCAGGGTGGTTTTCCACCGAAGTAACTTGGGATTTTGGCCTTTTAAGTTTTCTAGCCAGATTAGTGGTTTGTGGTCTGTAACTATTCTGAATCTTCGGCCGAAAAGGTATGGCCTGAAGTGCCCCACAGACCAAACGATAGCTAGCATCTCTTTTTCGATTGTGGAGTACCTGATTTCTGTGTCCGAAAGCGTTCTACTAGCGAACGATATTGGCCTGTCATTTGTATCTGGGCCTTGCGACAGCACTGAACCTATAGCGTAATTACTTGCATCAGTAGTCAGTGTGAACGTTTTGGTAAAGTCGGGGTATGCCAATATTGGGTCGTTGCACAAAAGGGTTTTCGAAGTTTCGAATGCCTTTTTGAAATCGTCATCTATTACTATAGACTTTTTCCTTTTAATTGCCTTGTTATGGGTTTAGTTATTTTTGCGAAATCCCTTATGAATTTCCTATAGTACCCAAGTAAGCCCAAAAAAGACTTGATCTCCCTGGTGGTCCTTGGACAGGGAAAATCTTTTATAGCCTGGATCTTGTCTGGATTCGGTTTAACACCCTCTTGGGTAACGATATGTCCAAGAAAATCAATTTCCTTTCTCAGGAAGTTACACTTAGTCGGTTGAATCTTTAAGTTGGCGTTTTGTAATTTTGTGAATACTAATTTAATGTCCCCAATATGTTTCTGAAGCGAAGACGAAAATATGATAATGTCGTCTAGATAAACGAGACAAACGTTTCCCACTAGGTCGCCTAGGACGTTGTCCATAACGCGTTGAAATGTTGCAGGTGCATTTTTGAGCCCGAAAGGCATTTTTGTGAATTCGTAATGTCCATTTTCAACAGTAAATGCCGTTTTGCTTGCATCATGTGCATTCATTTCGATTTGATGAAATCCACTTGCTAAGTCTATTGTTGTGAAATATTTTGTTTTTCCTATATTATCTAGTATGTCTGCTATGTTTGGGATCGGATATTTATCGGAAATGGTTTTTTCGTTTAGTTTACGAAAATCTATTACAAGGCGCCATTTTTTCTCACCCATGGCGTCGGCTTTTTTTGGCACAACCCAAACGGGTGCACTCCAAGGTGAATGGCTGTTTTTAATAATATTTTGTTGAAGCATTTTAGAAATTTGCTTGCGAACTTCCTCCTTGTGTATGAATGGGTATCGGTATGACTTCGTGTGTATCGGGACATTGTCTACTGTCGGTATGGAATGCGTAATGGTATTGGAAAATGTAAGTTGGTCCCCTTCGTTGTAAAAAAGTTTTTTGAAAGATTTGCATAGTTTGATCAAATTCTGTTTTTCTTCATCGTTTAAGTGTTCTGTCCGAATGTTTAGTTCTTGTTGGCTAATTTTTTGTTTTGCGTTTGACGCTGCAAACATGCAGTGCAGTTGTCCGTAATTGTGAAAAGAGAATTCCTCTGCTTGTAGCGGTTCCTCCAAGTAGAGTGTTTGATTTTGGTCGGAACTGTTACAGACTTCGAAGTATGCGAAACCAGCAGTTGCAGTGTACAACCCGCCCGAAATAGATAATTTGTTGTCAAAGTTTGTGGTCTCGCAAATGAAATCTCCCTGCATAAGGTTTACCGGGAGTGGTAGTCTTATTTTGCTATTTTGTGGCACGGTATGTAATACGTCTACAGGGTTTGCTCGTGTTAGAATTGGAATGGCAGTTTCAGGGGTTTCCAAAATAGAGTCTGAAATGTTTATTTTTACGTTCAAAGCGGATAGGAGGTCCATGCCTAAAAGGCCATTTAAGTAAAGTGTGGGTGAAAATCAAACAAAAGGAATTTGAAGTTAATCGTTTGTTTAAATTGCTGAAACGTAATGGTATCTGTATATTCCTCGATTTGGAACGTATTCAATACAGTGTGGATATTGACATTTGTCTCTAGTTTCTTTCTATAATTTTTTGTAATTAGTGATGGGTTTATAAATGAATAGGTGGACCCGGTGTCTATTAAGAACTTGAGGGGGTTTGTAACAATAAGCTTTGTGGATAAGAGAATATACGGTAAGGATGTTCCGTGGGTCTCTTTGTTTAGGTACCCGACTGGTCTACCGAGGCTCCTAGCGGAAAATTTCCATCATCACTGATGTTGCATAGAGTAGCACCTGTAGAAGGACCGTTACCGCTTTGTTGGTTTGACGAAATTGACTTTCCGTTATTGCGGAAGGGGTTTTGGTTGCTAACTGTTTGTCCTCGTTGTTGGGTGTTTGTTTGTTGGTGTGAAATATAACGGTTGTTGTTGTTATTATTGTTGTTATTGTTCGATTGTTTTTGTTCCTGCTGATTTCTTCTTAAATATGGGTGGTTTCGGTCTTTCGATCTGTCGTGGTTACGATCTCCCTGTTGTCTGTTCTGGTAAAAGAAGCTTTGCTCAATCTGTCCGTATTCGTAGGCTTTCTCTATTGTCTCTGGGTTTCGGGTTCTGATTATTGTCCTTAGTGGGTCTTTAAGCACGACGATAAATGCGTTAAGACAGATTTCGTCATATAGGGCACGTTTGGCTGCAAGGCCGTAACTATTCTGGTCTATATCTTTAGCTAGTGTCGTTAATTGACTTCTCAATTTGATAATTGTAAAGAATAACTTTCCCATCGTGAGCCCGTCTGGGAGGGTTTGGATTTCCCTAAGTAACATGGCTTCAGTTTTCTTACTGCTATAAAGGCGTTTAAGGTTTGTTTTGACATCGTCCCAGTTTAGCCGTGTGTCACAAAGAATTAAGGCCTCGTCTGCTTTGCCTATAATTTTGTTTCGGACGGCCCTAAGGAGAAGTTGTCCATATGGTGTCTGATCCACTGATTTAATCAATAAGAGTAGTTCTTCTACGCTAGTTATAAATTTTTCGAGGTTATCAGGGGGGCCTTCGAATTTAGGGAGCTGTTCGACAAAGGCCAATATGTCGGTTGGGTTAAGGTTAGTATTAATGAGGGTAGACGAGCTACTGCGTGTGAGACTTAGAAGACCTGATGAATTGCCAGAATCCATATTGTTGTTATTGATTGGTTGTTCCGACTGACGCACTTGCTCTAACTGTTCGTCTTCTTCTAATGTCCTTATCTCAGAAAGATTGTCACCGCTTCTTAAACCTAGTCTGCTCCTGATCTTGTTACTAGTACGGCTTGTTTTTGACATTGGTAATAATATTATTATGCTGTACTGTGGTGTAGTGTAGTGTAATGTAGTGTAGTATAGTGTAATTTGTAGTAGTATTGGTATAAAATTATGTTAATATATATGTGTGTGATATGTGACTTATTAATCTAGTGATAATAATAGTATATATATGTAGTGTTGACTTAATAATAAGTTTGTATATGTGTGTAATGATTCAATAATATTGTGAAAATAATTGTATGTAATGTTGACTTAAGATTATGTTTATATATGTGTGTGTTCTCCTTTCCTTTTGGTGAGTGTGGTGTTGAAGTAAGCATCAAATTTAACTGTAATATACATACATGTTTTAGTAATAATTCTCAAAAAATTATTTGTATAGGGGTAGGTTAGCGAACACGCGGCAATATTGGAATGTTTTAGGTTTTGTGTGTGTATATTTAATACTTTATATATAAGTACATGCGTACATGTACATGGTTAAATACGCGGCATAATTTGCGGCGGCTGGTGTGCTCAATAGAATAACCCAGCACGGTTTCAAGCGTCAACTCTACCCCTCCCCCGTCGCGTCAGCAGTTTTCGACACATAAAGACGTTCGTGAATTCCACATAGACGAGAACAGAGGAGAGTGGGCATTTAACATTGATTGATTTATTTATTTATGTTTTTTTTTTACTGGACTGAGCAGTTTTACAATGCATGAATTAAGTGTTTAACTATGTTGAGATTTAATTCGTTTTTACGCATAAGTGATCCCGGTGTCTTATCAGCGATTGATGTACACATATTCGGTCACTGCGATTTTTTTTTTTTAATTTTATTGCTAGTGATCCCGGTGCCTTAACAGCGTTTGATGTGCACATATTCGGTCACTGCGAGTTTTTTTTTTATATTTTGTTGCTAGTGATCCCGGTGCCTTATCAGCGTTTGATGTGCACATATTCGGTCACTGCGAATTTGTTGGTTGAGGACAAATAGACTATTGCACTATGAACTACACCGCACACACGAATTGTCGCCTGGGTCATAGCCGCCAAACATTAATCATTTGTTTTACATATGTTGGTAATAATTATTTTCCTTTACACACTTAAACTGCATCACGTGTTCGCTTACCTGGGCTTACTAGTAGAAAGTTTCAGACTGCGTAAAGGGCGTTTTAATCCCTAGTTCGTGTCCGGCTGCGCCAGTTATGTTTAAAAGAAACGCTTATTTAGTTTCGTGGTATTCAACTTAGACTCTTTTTATTTTTATTAGTTTCGTGGTATTCAACTTAGACTCTTTTTATTTTTATTAGTTTCGTGGTATTCAACTTAGACTCTTTTTTTATTTTTATTTTATACAAGTGTTCGCTTTGCTAGTTCGCAACCAACTGCCGACTGCTGGCCTGCCGAAAAACTGTCCGCCTTGCTTCTGATTTTTTCTCTCGTGGCGTCAGCCAGTCGTCTACGTATAGCGGTTTCTATGTGCGGCACCAATGATCGCTGAGTTTTTTGCATAACCACATAGACGAAAAATTAGTATTTGCCTGTCGCTTCATTGTTCCAGGAATGTGCGACTTGTTATACAGCAGAAGGGTCGGGGAAGATATGATAACTCGTGCGTGTAGACGTGCTTCTGTATATTTATAAGTTCTACGAGTTGGAGCGCATAAAAAATGCTATTTCCATTTGCCTGCGCAGAAAGTCTGGATCAAGAAATATAACTGCTGCAAATGTGAAGGACGAAAACTTTGTCAGTAACCTTATCCAACATGATGACGGCTATCATATCCTCCAAGGGTTTCGATCCTCACCTGCACATTGGGAGGCTGAAAAGAAAAAAAGTTTTAGTTATGATCCGTCAGTTTGGATTGCCAACATTCTTCATAACAATGTCAGCTGCAGAGACTAAGTGGCCGCAGCTGTTTGTCATATTAAAGAAATTAGTAGATAAAGTAGACATTTTGGAAGAAGAGGCCACTGGCCTATCAAATTCTGAACAGGCGAGACTCATAACGGGTCGGAAATATCGGCTCAAGAAGCAGCTTATAATATTTTATTTTTTTATTTATAAATACATCACATCCAAACAATCGAGTAAGGCTGCTAAAGCCCAGACGTGAATTGAATGCTTTACAGGAGAATTCTACAGACATATACATATGTACCGAGTGTACTGGAGCACTACTCTCAAAAGGCCGATCAATTGGAAGAACTATGTATGCTTAGCAGATTTTGCAGCATGGTTCAGATTTTCCAAAACAAGTACGAATATTTCTTTTGGAAGTGGAATTAAAAGATGGATCAGGATTTTTAAGGAAAATTAAGCAAGCACTTATTTTGAGCTGGAAACGTTTTAGCGTTAAAAATTCGAGAGCTGATTTCTTCAGAGAAACTGCCATGATTTTCACCCAAGGAGAAATGAGGAGACGGAGCTCTTAAAAAATGATGTCGAGAGTGTTGCACACAAGGAGCAAATTTAGCAGAATAAGCTCTAATATGACAAATTTTTATCCAATGAGCTTGAACGGATTTTGGATAAAATGCATGTTTCAGCGGAAGAAATAGCTGATGAGAGAGAGCTGTCTCTCAACTTTTGGATCCCGAATTAAGAGCTCCAGAGCAAGTAGGAGATGTTAATGTTTTTCACGAGAAAAACAATAGTGTGGAAGAAGCGGTTCAACTAATTAAACTACCACCTCTAAAATTAGAAGGAGATTTACTGGCAGTGGTACACTCTCTTAACAACAAGCAAAGGGAATATTTTGCTCATGTAATGCATAATGTCAGTAAGAAGAAATAGTGACACATTGAACACTATTCATGCTAATCTCATAAATATTAGGCTTATAATAATTGATGAAATTTCAATGGTTCGAGCAAAGATGTTTGCGTATTTAGATTGTAGGCTAAAACAAATTTCTAGGAGTAGTGCTTACTTTGGAGGCATTCCAAATATCGTATTTGGTGACTTAAAACAGTTGCCACCAGTAGAAGATCGATGGATATTTGCGCCGAATGGCAAGGATCATTACAGTGAAATAACAGGAACCCGGCTTTGGGATCAATTTCCATACTTGAAGCTCACCGAAATAATGCGTCAGCGTGAAGATCAAGAATTTGCCATCGCTTTAAACAACATGTCAGAGGGAAATATAACGCTCGCTGACATCCAATTAATCAAAAGCAGGGAAAAGACTTCTAACGAGACACCTAACGAAGCCATCCATCTGTATTATTCAAATGCTGGAGAAAATAAGCACAAGTGATGGATTAGTAAATGGGGCTAGAGGGGAACTACTCCATCTGGATACCGAATCGTTTGAAACTGAAATCACAATGGTGCGACTCAAGAGTTGATTGAGTAGATTGGACACCAATCATGAGCGTGGTCCGATCAATCCAATACAAACGAAATGAACAAATAACTATAGAACGTAGACAGTTCCCTGTCATTCCAGCTGAAGCCATCACAATACATAAAAGCCAAGGTGGAACGTATGCTCAAGTTACGGTTCATCTAGAGGGTAGAATTAGCAAGTCAGCTTTATGTGTAGGATGTAGCAGAGCCACAAATGCCAATGGATTATATATAATCGGGAAGTTTTCTCCTCCGAACCCATTTGGGCAGCAGGATCCCACTAAAACTCAACTTTATAAATAGAGGACAGAAAGTGCGTTTTTAGCCGAAAAATCGGAACAACACCTAGATATTTATTACCAAAATGTGAGGAGTCTAAACAAGCATATTGCGGATATCAGATCAGATAAACTGATTTGTTCTGCTGATATGTGCTTTGCTGAGACTTGGGCTTTATCTCAAGAACAATTTCCAGTAAAGGGCTATAACGTTATTGCACGCCTTGATCTCGACGAGGCCCGACCAAAGGCCTTATAATATACTCAGTACAAGATCGGTGCCCAGATCTATCAGAAGGATCATTAACAAGGAACATCACAGGTTCAGCAAACGTTTGCTAACTATTAAACGTAAACAATTCGACAGTGTCTTTATCACTTGTGCACAGCAACCTCACATTTAGACTGCAACAATTTAGAGAGCAATTGGTAAATAATATCTGACAGATAAATGAGCAGTTTAATGGACCATCAGTTGTCCGTCGACTTTAACATATATCGCCTCACAGCAACTGACGATTTGGAGGCTCGATTACAACATTTGGGATTTCAATTTATATTGGACAATACATTGGGTATGGACAATGACGGATCCAGCAACGACCTCTTGTATCACATATGAAACACCATATACACCAAATCATGACGGAATATTTTTAAGTTGTAGAAAATAGATATGTTGTATATGTACTGTGAGCGTCAAAAATAAGTAAACAGCAGTTTTATCAATATTAAAGTGTTTATAACAACGCAGTCTTTAATGCAACAATAAAAAGTTGTATTACAGAATTCAAGGCTTATATTATAAGAGTTTAACTTAGTATAAATAATAAACAAAAATTAAACACAGCCAAAAATAATTCACTTAAAGTAAAAATACTCTCGTTTTTTCGCGTCAAAAAAAGTAAACAGTAGCAACAACCGTTGCTTGTTTTTAATACTTATTTCGGGGAAGCGCCAAATATCCTTTGGAAACAGTTATTATTCAAGAGATTAAGTGCAGTAAAACATATTTTTTATATCATTATGTTTTTTTTGAGGTTAAGTCGCTAAAATATCAATATTTGTAATGGGTAAGCGAACGACCACTGAAACGGTTGAAAACTCATATTAGACTTGCATGAAAAAGATAAATCTTTGCGCGAAATCGGAGAAATAGATGGAAGACACTATTGCACAATAAAAAAAATTATTGATAAACATGGTACACATCAGACTGTTGAAAATTTGTCACGGCCGAGCCGACCAAAGCGCCTTACTGACACTGAAGCGCGATAAATAGTACGGGAAGTAAAAACAAATCCAGCTTCAAACGTTGCTCAAATATCAAAAAATATAGCGGAGACATCGGGTAAACCAGTAAGTGCCAGTACAATCAGGAGAACTTTGCACAAAAACGGTTTGCATGGACGAGTACCACACCGAATGGCCTATACATCAAAGACGAATAACAGATGAACTTGGAATTTTCAAAAAAGTATACAAATCAGGCTGAAAATTTCTGGGAAAACGTTTTTTATACAGTCGAAAGCAAATTCGAAATATTTGAATCGAAAAAGTCTCCCAAAATTTGGAGATCCAAAAATAAAGCCTTTACTGATAAGTGTGTTACCCACACCGTAAAGCACGGTGGAGGATCGCTTGTGGTCTGGGGCTGTATGGCAGCATCTGATGTTGCGAATTTGCTTTTTATTGAGCCCACGATTAACACATTGGATTATTTCAACATTAAAAAAAAAACAAATTTTGCTCAAAGCATTGAAAAATTAGGGCAATCAGGAAACTGGATCTTTCAACAGGACAACGATCCTAAACACAAGTCCAAATTTGTTAGTGAGTGGCTGTTATATCAACCACCAAAACTCTGGATAACCCTCCTCAGACCCCAGACATTAATAATATCAAGCATCTGTAGGAGCACCTTGACCGAAAAATCAGGCAGAAGGACATTTCAAGCAAGGACGACCTAAATAAGGCTTTGATTGAAGAATGGAGCACAATCTCCCCAGAATTTACAAAAAAAAATTTCAGAATACATGCCCAGAAGAGTAAGTGATGTCCAGAAGTCCAAAGGAAAGTAAAAAAAATACTAGAATGAATATTTATTTAGTTTACGTATGTACATAGATTTTAACTTTACAGAACTCTGTTTACTTTTTTTTGACGCGAAAAAATGAGAGTATTTTTAGTTAATGTGAATTATTTTTGGCTGTGTTTAGTTTTTGTTTATTATTTATACTAAGTTAAACTCTTATAATATAAGCCTTGAATTCTGTAATACAACTTTTTATTGTTGCATTAAAGACTGCGTTGTTATAAACACTTTAATATTGATAAAACTGCTGTTTACTTATTTTTGACGCTCACAGTAGATATATGTTAAAATAACTTAGAATAATAATACAAGTATAAGGTGTAAGTCATAGATATGAGTAATGTAGTTTATAGAGCATAAATATATATTATATAAATATAAATATATATTTGATCTGTGTTTTTTTATAAAGCAAACTGCAAATATATAAGTATAGTCTAGCAAACAACCTGGCTAAAAAGAATTAGTAAAATGTTTTCCTTTCAATGAAAGCCACTGGCCGAATTAGATTTCCTTAAACACATAGTTACTAAAAGAAATACACTTGTGAAGGCCATATTAGCTTGCAGCCGAAGTTAACGTTTTTTCTTGTTTCTTTATGCTTTTTTTTAACATATATTTGTAAGTATATATCAATATTGATAGGAAATGATACTACTCACTTGGATTTCTGCCAGGGGTTTATTTGTATGTGGATGTGGTTTTGAGTGTGTATGCGTTTCTGGGCCACTTCTCCCAGTCCTTTGGTTGGGCTGACTTTGTGGTGATGTTGTTGATGTATGGATATTTTGCTTGGTTTATTATTAATTCCCGCCCGTTTTGTGTAGTTATTTATATATATATGAATAGTTCTTTATGAAAATAAAACTTCCGACACTCACCTTGTGACGAAATCGAAGTTAAAAAAGTAGAGTTGACTGGGTGTACGAGTATGCGCACGGACCGAAAACAAAGGAGAGCTGGCGCCGTCCGTCGGTCCCTTTTGTTGCTTGTGTTTGGTGTCCTCGTGTGTGGTGTGAAAGGTGTGGTGTAGATGATGATGAGTTGGTGTATGCGTGATGAAATGATGACGTGTTGAATATTGAGGTGTGGATATGAATATGGTATAGATGTGTGGAATGTGTGCGTAGCCACTACGCTGCTCAGCCCCGTAGACCGACGAGGTGGTGGCCCAGGCTGTCGACGCCGCAATGAGGTTCCGCTCCGCTGGGGTGCGCCCCGAGCTTCGGGTTTGAATTGCTGCCTTTGCACGGGTCGCATATCCCGAAATATGCCACAATGGTGCAGGCGATGTGGGCGCCGACAGATGGGGCACCTTAGGGTCTCCAAAGTCCGTGATGGGTAAGGTGGTGACCGAGTGCCACCGCGAGGTGCGGATTGAGGGACCGCTGCAGGCGCGGTTGCCGGTACAGGGGCCGGCGTTGTTGTAACCACAGTTCGGGGCGCTGGTGAGGGCCCGGTGCGTGCAGCCCGAGCGGTTGGCGTGGTTGTAACTGGCGTATCTACCTCCACAGTAATCTGTATAGAGAAGATTATTGCTTATAAATTTATCATACAGTGAGATATGAGCCATTGTGCCACGATATGTGGCATGAATGGGTCGTCGTATTGATCCACCATTTTTTGTAGTTTTCTTTACAGTTTGTTAGTTTTGCGTACAGTTTGTTATTTCTATTTACGGTTTGTTATTTTCTGACGGTTGTTATTTTTCAGCGGTTGGTATTGGCGTATTTTTCGTTTTCATTTGATTAGCTTATTTGTTTTCCGTTTTGCGTACGGAGATCAACGATTCGTATGTGACCGTCGGAGCCGTAATGTAGCTTTTCTAAGCGGCCAAGCCGCCACTCGGTGGGGGGTAGACAATCATCGTCAATGGAGGACACAGTCTCCAAGCTTAGGCGCTTGTTCAGGAGTCTTCCAGCGGTATATTTTGTGGAGATTCTTTATGTATTCGTCCTTCCATCAGCGGCTGAATTCATGATGGAGAATCTTAATTCATTCCCATCGATTTAATAGGGATAGCGACTCCACGCCTGGCTCAGGAATGACCAGGATGGGTGCTCCCTTTAGAAAATGCCCTGGAGTTAAGGCGGTGAAATCTGATGGGTCTTGCGATAGTACTGTGAGTGGCCGTGAATTGAGAACGGCTTCAATTCGATTTAATAACGTCGTGAACTCTTCGTAATTGAATTTATAATCTCCAGCAACCGGGACTTTTTCTTGGTCACCAACGGTCAGGTTTTACTACCGTTTTCCACACTTTTTTCACTTTTTCACTTCTTTTTTTTTGTTGTTACTTATTACTGCTAATAATTTTACCGCGGGTCCGCGTTACCGGTTATTATTATTATTATAATAATTTTTCTTTTTTTTTTGGTTTTTAATTTTTAATTGGTTGATTTTATTACCGCGTCACCGCGTTACCGTGATTACTGATTTTTGTTTTTTTTTTTGTTGTCTTCACTGGTGCCGTCCGGAACGGATCGAAGGACCATGATTAGTTCTTTAGGAAAATAAAACTTCCGACACTCCTTGTGACGAAATCGAAGTTAAAAAAGTAGAGTTGACTGCGTGTACGAGTATGCGCACGGACCGAAAACAAAAGAGAGCTGGCGCCGTCCGTCGGTCCCTTTTGTTGCTTGTGTTTGGTGTCCTCGTGTGTGGTGTGAAAGGTGTGGTGTAGATAATGATGAGTTGGTGTATGTGTGATGAAATGATGACGTGTTGAATTTGAGGTGTGGATGTGAATATGGTATAGATGTGTGGAATGTGATGTGTGGATGATGTAGATGGTGCAGTCGTGTTGAGTATGGTGTGAATGAGTGGGGTGTAGCTTTATTATATTAAGAGGGGGGTCAGGTGCTCATTTAGCCAATACATTTTTGTTGTTTTTTCCGGCTTCGCGCCCGCTATGTTATTTATTTATAGCTCGCTCTTTTTATTATATTTTGTAGTCTACACCTCCTTTTTTTTGTTTTTATATCTTACTAGAGGACCCGTCCACGCTTCACTGTGGTTGATACATAGATAATACTACTACAATCTATATGATTTCTATTAGTTGGATTATAACTATTAGTTATTGAGATATAACATTTTGTGAAGCAAATGTGTCAGTTTACAAAAAAATGGATCATAAAGCATTTGGTGTGTTTATAAATCATTTGGATTTTTGGGGAAAATACTGTTGAATTTGGGCTCAGGGGAATCCACCGTTGAAAAGATATTCGATAAGCTGGAAACAGGCGAAATGAACAAAGTAGGTGCCTCGCAAGTTCATAATCCAACAAAAACAACGAATAACTGATTTTGTGAAGTGTTTTAGTGCTCTCTAATCGGAATAAAGCCGAAATGTTTCGTCAGTGATAGAAACATAGCTCCATCATTTCCCAGTGGATTCCAATCGACAGTCATTGTAGTGGACTGCACATGATGAACCTGATGAACCGGTTCTCAGGCGTGGAAAAACGAAAAAGGCGGTTGGAAAGGTTATGACATCAATCTTTTGGGATGCACGTGGTATAATACATACTCAACGACTGATTACTCAGCCAGTTATAATCTATATCACTGCGAATTTGGTTGCAGTTCTTTTCTTCTATTCCAAATATTTAGCAATTGTATTATTTTTGAGAAGACTCTGCTTAAAATTGTAAGCATATATTCAAATGATTCCTACAAACATGAATTCTGAACAAATCCTTATGATTTGAAAGACATATAATTTTTGTATTTAAGAGTTGTATTAAACTTTGACATAAAGAGATAAAAGGTATCCTATGTCCTTACCCTGGTTCTAAGCTACCTCTCCACCAATTTTCAGCCAAATCGGTCAACCCGTTTTCATGTTATATCGTTACAACATTTATATGGGAAAATGGAAAGAAAAAAAAAAATAACAAAAATGTGGCAAAACTCCATTGTTCCACTTTTGCACCCATACAAAAAATTATATTTTCTCCTTTTTTTTAGTAGTCTGTCCACAATCCTTTCACTTTTTTAACGCATTCAGTCTTCGAGGCATGCTCTCATACAATTTTTGTAAGAAATTTGGCGAAATTGAGTCCCACTCGTTCTCGACGCGCTCCCAAAGCTCCTGCATGCCTTTTGGTGGATTCTCGTAATTTGCCAGTTGCCGTTTCAGATAACTCCATAAGTTCTCTATGGGGTTCATATCTGGGCTTTGCGCAGGCCACCTCATTGTTGAAAAACTTTGCGATTTCAACCAATTTTGCACTAATTTCGAAGAGTGCTTAAGATCATTGTCCTGTTGAAATATAATCCGGTTCTCTCGCAAGCGAACCATATCCATAGCAATCGGCAAATTTGTTTTCAAAATGTCCAGATATTGTTCCTTTTTCATCTTCCCATCGATTTTCACAATAGGACCAACTCCATACGGCGTAATACACCCCCAAATCATTAAACACCCACCTCCAAACTTTATAGTTTGCTTTACTTGATGAGGTTGAAGTGGTCCTGAGGTGTTTGACCAGTACCAAGAGCGACCATCTGACTGGAATCGGTTAATTTTGGTCTCGTCTGACCAAATTACCTTAAAGAAGTTCAAAAAATTAAATACTGCCCACAAATTATTAACATTTACAATTACTCGTTTCCAGTCATCAAACGTCCAGTATTCGTGACGTGTCAGGAAATCCTTTCGGGCAAAAACATTTTTTTGTGTCAAAGCGGGTTTCTTCTTCTTCTCTTTCGCTTTGTAACCAGCCTCTTTCAACGCCCGACGCAATGTCCAGACACTAACATTTTGCGTTAAAAGCGGTAGTCCTTGCTTTGGGGTAGCCAATTTGTTCGATAAAAGAAGTCGTCCAACATGTCTAGCTTCACGAATTTGAATTTTTTTGGGTCTCCCGCCCTTATTGCATGTTAGCCTTTCCAGGTTGCTATTCTTTCCTATTCGCAAAACCGTTGTATGGCTGATTTTGAGCTCCTTGCCAATATCGCGGGCAGATTGCCCAGCGGAGAAATATCTTTCAACTTTTTTTTTAATTTCTTCACTTATAGCACGCATTGTAAACGAATTTTTTTAACACAATAAAGGATTAAAAATTTGTGTCAGAAATTTCAATTTGAATATTAAATTGCAATGTTTACTTAGTGGGTGCAAAACTGGAACAATGTAGTTTTGCCATACTTTTTATTTTTTTTTAGGCCTTGCCACATAATTTCTTGCATTTTTTTTAGTCACAGGATAATTCAACCCACCGAAAAACGAGATATTAAATAAAATAATAAAACAAATCATCCATCTATGCAATACAGTACATCAAAGTTCATTTATGTAATTATTGTTCCAGTTTTGTTCTTCAGTGTATAGAAACGAGGTTTTTTTTATTGTTTTTATTATTGTTTTTTTTTTTTTGAAGAAATGAAATATTCAAATATTCCTACAAACATGAATTTTGAACAAATTCTTATGATTTGAAGTATAACTTTAAATTTAAGAGTTGTATTAAACATTGACATAAAGAGATAAAAGGTATCCTATGTCCTTACCCTGGTTCTAAGCTACCTCCCCACCAATTTTCAGCCAAATCGGTCAAGCCGTTTTCATGTTATATCGTGACAACATTTATATGGAAAAATGGAATTGTCGTCTTACTCTGTCTTACTCGCAATTGTTCCTAATTTGCTCACAGTTTAGACTTACCCTGGACTACGACAAACATTTTAAAACAAAAATCAGCTCAATGGGCCCAGCCGTTCTCGAGTTTTAATCAGACTAACGAACAACAATTCATTTTTATTTATATAGAAGATAGATAGATAGCTACATTGATGTAGATGAGGGCAAATGTTTTCGTATCATACGTATGTATATGTATGTACATATGTACTTTTATGTGGTCACCGTACTGTAAATTTTTTACTGTTTAAATTGTGCTTTTATGTCACTGTACAATTTGTTTTTTTTTTTTCAATTCGTTCACTTAGTATATGTTATTAAACATACACTGACTCACACTTTAAATAGGACATCGCAAAAAATATTTGATTTTTTAACTTAAAATAAAAATAGTAAGCAAGGTATGATAATTTTTTCAAAAATTCCTTTTTATTTCAAATATTGATATGAAGAAAAAAAACCAAAGTGTATGCTATAACAACAACAAAAGGAACATATTTATATTTATTGTGTGTTCAGTGCAACTCACACTCGAAATAGGACAGTTTATAAAGTTAAGAAAAAAATTAAGTGTGCGCGAGTTCAATATCTAGTGGATTTTCCTTTCTTATTTAAGATCTCTTGGAGACGACGTAGCATAGTTTCCACAAGATTTTTGCGTACCGAAGCTTCTATTTGGCTCCATTCTTTTTCCACGGTTTTCTTCAACTCTGATTTTCTTTGTCTTTTGGACAATCTTTTTTTAAGTTCTGCCCATAAATGCTCTATGGGATTAATGTCGGGGGATTGTGCAGGCGTGCAAAGTACTTTTGGGCAATTGCAGAGCAACCAATTTTAAGCATTCCAGAATTTATGCTTTGGGTAGTTGTCTTGGTAAAACATAAGACAATCACGAATCCCAAGTTTCTCCATGCTGCAATGAACATTTACTTTCATAATGTCTATATATCCTTTACCATCTAACACTCCGTCTACAAAATGCAGTTTTCCAACCTAATTCCCCGACATACAGTCACAAATCAACAATGAGCCACCAACGAACTTCACTGTTTTTTAGGTTTTTGTCGTCCAACTCTTGGCCAGCCATTCTCCATACGAAACACTTGCCGTCCGATCCAAAGATGTTAATTTTGGTTTCGTCAGTGAAGAAAATCTAAGAATAACTGAAATTCATAACAAGTTTCATAAATCAAGCTTTAAAAACAGTTTAACTTATGCCAAAAAGAAAAGTCCTCATCTTGAAATTTCAGAGCAAATTCCTTATTTCTTTCTAGTTTTTTTGTGATATTAGTTGTTTTCGACGAGGTAATCTAGCAATAAGTTTATTTTGTTTAAGTAATCTTTGAACTGTTTCTGCACTTACTTCAACTTTCTTTTCTTCTTTTAGGTATTTTTGTAACTCTACAGCAGACAGATATGGGTTATTTTTGAGTATTCGCAACAAAAACCGCGCACTTCGGTCGTAAATTTATATACTCTCTCAACAAAGTTGCTAAGGAGAGTATTACAGTTTTGTTCACATAACGGTTGTTTGTAAGTCCTAAAACTAAAAGAGTCAGATATAGGGTTATATATGCCAAAGTGATCAGGGTGGCGAGTAGAGTTGAAATCCGGATGTCTGTCTGTCCGTCCGTCCGTCCGTGCAAGCTGTAACTTGAGTAAAAATTGAGATATCATGATGAAACTTGGTACACGTATTCCAAGCTCCATAAGAAGGCTAAGTTCGAAGGTGGGCCCACAAAATGACGAAAACCGAAAACCTATAAAGTGTCATAACTAAGCCATAAATAAAGATATTAAAGTGACATTTGGCGCAAAGGATCGCATTAGGGAGGGGCATATTTGGACGTAATAAGTTTTTTGTACATACCTCGGAAACTACTATAGCTATGTCAACCAAACTCTACAGAGTCGTTTCCTTCAGACATTTCCATATACAGTTTAAAAATGGAAGAAATCGCATAATAACCACGCCCACCTCCCATACAAAGGTTATGTTGAAAATCACTAAATGTGCGTTAACCGACTAACAAAAAACGTCAGAAACACTAAATTTTACGGAAGAAATTGCAGAAGAAAGCTGCACCCAGGCTTTTTTTTAAAATTGAAAATGGGTGTGGCCTCGCCCACTTATGGACCAAAAACCAAATCTCAGGAACTACTAGACCGATTTCAATGAAATTCGGTATATAATATTTTCTTAACACCCTGATGACACGTACGAAATAAGGGTAAAATCGGTTAACAACCACGCCTTCTTCCAATATAACGCTATTTTGAATTCCATCTGATGCCTTCTCTGTATAATATATACATTAGGAACCAATGATGAAAGCGGAATAAAACTTTACACAAATACGGTATTTGAAAAATATGTAAATGACGTATAATGAAATCTCGATTATTACTTTATCATGCGAGAGTATAAAATGTTCGGTGACACCCGAACTTAGCCCTTCCTTACTTGTACGTTTTGTATTTCTGTCAGGTATTTTATTACATAAGGTATGGTTTTTTTTTTAAAGCGCTGAATATTGTTAAATACAGTAGATTTTTTTTTGTCTACAATTTTGTCTATTTCCCTTATAGATTTATTATGTTCGTAATTATTTTAGATATAAAATGAATCGCAAAATGTTGTTGCTAAGCGCATAACTCAACTGCGTTTCTTTGGTTTTTGTGGCGAAAAAAATTCGAATGATTGCCGGAAAACTTTTAGAAAGAACCCTTTTCTTTTTCCCATTCGTTATATGTGAAATTTGTTACGATGCCACGAAGAGGTTGCGTTCGTTTTGGCATCAACATATATTGACAGCCCATGGCACATAACCGAGTATTCCCAGGATGCGATGACATACGTGTGGAATTATGCATCGCGGGCAATCAGCAAGCGTTTGTCACGATGTCAAAGCACGACATTTCAAACAACAGTTGGGATGCTTGATAGACTTTATCTTGAAGCAACGTTATGTGGTGCTCTTAGATGCTGGATGTACTCTGTTGAGTTGCAAAAGAGAGGTTTCCCGCACGCACATACTTATTATTCTTTAGATGGTGGATGGTGGTTACACCAGATCAAATTGATGGAACCATTTCTGCGGATTTTCCTGATCCAGAGAAAGTTTCAGTATTATTCGAAGTGGTGAAAACCAATATGATTCATGGACCTTGCGAACACTACAATCCCTTTTCGGTTTGTATGGCTGACAATAAATGCACGAAACTCTATCCAGGTGCTTTTCTTTCGGAAACGCAAACTAGAAATGATGGAATCCACTGTATTGTCGTCGCTCACCAGAACATTTAGCATTCAATTTAGGGGCGTGTATAACGAAGCTAAACACATGGAAGTTGACTACACATGGATCCATATTCGCCACTGTTGTCTATTTCACATTCAAAATTCATGTCAATGTTGAGTATTGCAGATTGAAGAAATCGATCAAATACGTCGGCAAGGAAAGCAACATGGCAATTATTGACCTTGAACGATGTGAGATCAGGAAGTATCAAATGGGTCGATACGTTAACTGCAATAAAGCGCTTTGTAGGATATTCACTTTTGCAATTCATGAAAGTTTTCCCACTGTTGTGCGTCTAACGGTTGAACTTCGTTTAAATTATCGTAACTGCTTGCTTGAGTGCACGCGCAATTTTAGCTGCCAAATATACAGATGTTGTTGACTTAAACTGGAAGATCCAAAGTCAAAATCCGAGAGGTTTGCGCTCATACAAATCGATCGATCTTCTTGACAATGAAGACGACGCCGTGAATTATTTAGTGGAATTTCTAAACCCTTTGGAGAGGCTTGGTATGTCATTATTATGTTGCACAATCTTCCTGCGTCGAAGCTGTGTAATGGAACCCGACTGATTGTGACGCAGACATCGAATAAAAGGGGACATCCATTTCAGTTCAAACCCTAGAAGAGTGTGGCATAAATCTGAAATGCTATGTTTTTCACACGGCCAGATATACGAGTAGGAAACCCATCTTCTCTGTACATTTACGCACCAGAACAAAAAACAAAAAATTTTGTTTATCAAGCTGTGCTATATTAAAAAATTGCAAATAAATGATTTTCAACACAATATAAATTCAACTTTCTTTAAATTTCAATTATAATTTTTCTTTTCTTCAATTTTAATGCGAAGCATTTTTCCAATTTTAGTCGCTGATAATCTAATTATGTTGCCAGTAGTGATGAGCGATATTTAACCACCGGTGATTTTATCACTGCGATTGAAAAATCGCTTATAGTCACTGCTATTGCTAGCCCAAAATATCAGTGATTGTTGATTTTTCTTCACGCCAATATTTTACTGTGAATGAAATTTACAATTGGCACTAGCTTATGAACAAACAATAGAAGTAGAAATTGTGATTTTGAATACTTCTTTATTCATGTGAATATATGTGGTAATTGTTTGCGGTTAGACGCAGAAATTTTGATTTTGAATACTTTTTCACATTAACCCTTATACTAGTAACCAACTTTACCGTCGTCTTTTAGCAACCGGGTACCCACGATCTAAGTATTAAAAATTTTGTTTGTTTTTTAAAAAAAAAATTTCAAATATTAATCGTCGGTGACAATTTAAAGAAAAAATAATAATAACAACGTAGAATCGTGAAAGACATCTGAAACCTATCAGGTAGTCGGTCGGCTTTTGTGTGGACAATGTTAAATTCAAATTTAACTCAGATGTACAAACCAACAGCTAACTTGATGAACAGCTTTATCCATACCGTGGTCGTACTGGATTTACTCAGTATATTCCATCGAAACCAGCTAAGATCTCGTGGATTTGAGATGCAGAAAATGCATATCCAGGGTGAAAGAGTACTGAAATAATTGGCGGCTCCGTAGTAGTGGTAGAAACATCTGCACGGATAACTTTTTTACTACTGTACCAGTTGCTAAACATTTGTTGTCGTGGAATATTACCATTTTTGGCATGCTAAAAAAGAATAAACCTTACATCCCTAGTGTTATGGGAGCGAATAAGACACGGGAGCAGTATTCGACAGTTTTTAGATTTCACGAAAAGGTTACCATGTGCTCCTACGTTCCTAAAAAGTAAAGCTGTAATTCTGATATCGACAATGAATTCAGATATATCAGTTGTTGATGACGTCGAAATAATAAATTTTTATAATAAATATAAAGCTGGAGTTGACACAATGGACTAAATGGTTCGGAGATACACCAGTCAACGACGATCTTCGAGATGGCCAATGGCAATGTTCTTCAACATGCTAGATATTTCTTCACTTGCGGCATATATAATTTATATATATATAATAAAATGATTGTCAAAAAAAAAAAAAAAACGACAGAACGTCGCCAATTTATGCGTAAACTAAGTGAAGAACTAGCATTGCCGATGATTGAACATCGCACGGCGAATCCACAAGTAATGCGCCACTTTATTAGGCCATACACTGACAGAAACAGTCGTGATAAATCCTGGTCCAGAGAATCCAAAAGATAAAACCGGAAGGAAAAAAGTAACAGGATCTTGTCATGTCTGCAATGCTTTGCCAATAAGAAGACGGCGAACGACACGGAAGGCCTGGGGCAATTGTCACCGACCTGTTTATGACGAGCACTCAGTTAATCGTGTACAATGTGTTCGATGTCATTAATTATAAAAATAGTGTAATATTTCTTTATTTTTTTTATACCCTGAACAGGGTATATTAAGTTTGCCACGAAGTTCGTAACACCCAGAAGGAATCGTTGGAGACCCTATAAAGTATATATATAAATGATCAGTATGTCGAGCTGAGTCGATTTAGCCATGTCCGCCTGTCTGTCTGTATATATACGAACTAGTCCTTCAGTTTTTAAGATATCGTTTTGAAATTTTGCACACGTCATTTTCTCTTCAAGAAGCTGCTCATTTGCCGGAACGGCCGATATCGGATCACTATAACATATAGCTGCCATACAAACTGAACGATCGGAATCAAATGCATGAATGGAAAACTTTCACATTTGAAAAGATATATTCACGAAATTTGGTATATATTATTTTCTAAGACAACAATGTAATCTTCTTTATAATTTTCTTTCTTTTAAGATAAAAAACGACGATTTGAGAGCTTAAAATGAAATATTGAATTTTTTTTAAGCTATTCACACAAATACACCGCGCTGGGTACCTGGTTACTAACATAATGGTTAAATATATGTGCATTGCGTTTTATTTAATTCCGTTGAACGATTGTTTGAAATAAATGTGTGAATTCGAATTTCTTAAAATTTATTAAATATTGTGAAAATGTCTTTTAAAATAAATAAAAAACGAAGTGAAATTTGGCAATTTTTCGGAGCAATAAGTGAAACTCATGCAAAATGCAAAATTTGTAAAAAATATATATCATATAAAACTTCGAATTTTAAAAAGCATATGCAAAATCAGCATCCAACAGTGGAACTTCCAGGAGCAGCGACCGTGCAAAAAATAGGAAGTAAACAAACGGAAAATCCAGATGCACAGCATGAAGTTACGGAAACAAATGTACAATAGGGTAAAACATAACATTTTTACTTCGGATTCAGTTAAGAGATTTAAATATTTTTTCAAAGCCTGTTTCGTGCCAATCTAAAATAACTGCCAAGATATGTAATATGTAGATTTGTGCAAAGGCAAAAAAGGAAATAGATGGTGCGTTGCCAATGCTCTTCATTAAGGACCTACAACCTTTCAGCATTGTCGAGGACAGCGGATTTGTCCAATTCGTTAAAGCGCTAAATCCTGTATATGAACTACCCAGTCGGCATGTAGTTTCAAGAACGATAATTCCGACATTATACAAAGCAAGTGTCGAAAAAGTGAAACTAAAAGTGGCGGTTGGTGTTAAATTACAACCGATACTGCCAAAAACTTAGCCGAGCACATACAAAATGTCACAACTGAGTGGAAGTATTTGATAACATAATATTTGCAGTGTCTGATAACGTGAATAATATAAAGAGTGCCTTACAAAATGAGCTCAAACTACGCCACTTCGGCAGTTTTGCGCATACCTTAAATTTAATTGTTAAAGCAAGTATAAGTGGCCATGACGTTAATACTGCTTTACAAAAAGTAAAACAAATTCTCGCTCATTTTAGAAAAAGTACATCTACAAATGAAAAATTTGTGAGTTTTCACCGCAATGCTGGTACCGAACTTTTGAAACTAATTCAAAGCGTTGAAACTCGCTGGTATTCTACATTTTATATTATTGAACGTTTTATGAAAGTGAAAGATGCTATTAAAAGTACTGTCGCTCTCATAGATAAGGAATTACCTCGAATTAATCCTGACGAATGGTTGTTGCTAAAGGACTTACTTACTGTAATAAAACCTTTTGAGTACACCACAAAAGAAATAAGCGGCCAAAAATATTGCACCGGATCAATGGTTATTCCTATTGTAAATGGTCTCAAAAGCGTGTTTACTAGGTGGACAAAAGCCAATACTTATGTAAATCCTGTAAAAGCAGTGGCTTTTGAATTACTAAATGGTATTAATGAAAGATTAGGAAATAACGAAAGGAGCAACACTCTAGGCATGGCATCATCCTTGCATCCTCGTTTCAAAAATTTCGTCTTTTCTGACCCCATAATAGCCGACATATTTAAAAACCGTATCATTGCAGATGTGAGTAGAATAATTCAAGAAGCCCAAGCAAATGAACCCTAAGAACCATAAGTAGAAACCTCAGAGGTTTTTTTTATGGACCTATAAATACTCCAATATTGCGTCAAACAAGCCGATAGGTACCTGTAATTCAACAGTCATTATCGAGGTTCAGCGTTATTTGGAAGAGGTAGTAATTGCTCGAAATGCGGACCCCTTCAAATGGTGGCAGCAAAACAAATATAAATATCCATGTCTGTCTCCCATAGCTCGGATAAAATTACGATGTTTAGCGTCATCGGTTCTCTGCGAACGGCTTTTTTCTCAAGCTGGACTTATTTTAAGTGAAAAGAGAATGCGCTTGGACGATGAAAAGACAAAAATGTTGATTTGTTTAAATGCGAATCAGTAATAGTTAATAGCTTTTTTAAGTTGTGATTTCAAAATTTACATTTAAGGTGTATGTGAGCTAAGTTTTTACTCTTTTTTACTTAATTACTTTGACTTAATCTTATAATTTGAATTATGTTAATGTTATTTTCAATCTAAAACTGTTTATTTTTGAAAATCAATTAATTTTTATTTCATTTTAGATCTGAACATGTGCAATTCGAACTACTTAAAATATCTATGTACATATATATGTTATTAAGAAAAGTAGCGATCGCAATAGCTATAAAAAATCACAGTGATTTAAAAATCGCAATCACTCTATTCACTGAGACTAAAAAATCACTACTTCGCTCATCACTACTACGAGTAAAAGCATTTTCAATTTAAACTCAGTTTCTCGACAAAATAACGGTACTATGACATTTCAAGTGTGAGTTCCATTAAACGCACAATAAATATAAATAAGAATATTCATTTTGCTGTTGTTATAGCATAAACTTCGGTTTTTTTTCTTCATGTCAATAAAAAAATATATGTCTTATTTGAAAAAAAATGGAGTTTTTGAAAAATTATCATACCTTGCTTACTATTTACATTCTAAGTTAAAAAGTCAAATAGTTTTTGGGGTTGCCCATTTATAGTGTGAATCAGTGTATGTACATACGTGCTTATAAGTATGTCACCGCACATTTTTTGATTGTTTTACTTTTCCATAGTGCCTTCTCCACCTGCTCTTTTTAACAGTGTGGAAGTCTTCCTCTGCTTCCCCCGGCGGATACTGCGTCGTATACTTTCAGAGCTGGATTGTTTTCGTCTATTCGGACGACATGACCTAGTCAGCGTAGCCGCTAGCTCTTATTTTGCTAAACTATGTTAATGCCCATCGACGGTATTTGGCGTTGGCAATGCGTAAATGACCATAAATCTTTCGAAGAACCTATGTTTCTCACGATGGCTTGAAGGACCAATGTTTGCTATAACTTCATACGCAAAAGTATTTAAAAAAAGACACAATCCGGTTGAGTTTTTTTTCTACGTGTGTTGCGTAGGGAGAGCTAACTCATCTAGCCAGTGTGGAACGATAGCTTATTAAAAACATACTTGCAGCAAACATACGAAAGAGAAAATCACAATTCGATTTACTTAGGTAACTACAATTTATATGTGT